>NC_092793.1:0-14751 GCF_918797505.1 Bemisia tabaci
CAGATTCACTCACCCTGCTGGAGTCGCAGAATTTATTCATGTTTCTCTCTATACAGAACAAAATTCGGGACACAGTGAAAGATAATTTGGAAAAAACAATCGGTTACGAAGAGCTTCTGTCCTATATTGTCAATCTGTACGTGCACATGTTCGAAACAAAAATGTAGCTTACACCAACCGACAAGCGCATGCTGGTTAAAGTGAGTATCATGTCATCCCATCTTCACGATTCGTTCGACCTTCGAAAGTGATTGGTTTTGACATTTTTTTCAAGTCCTTGAAAGTGCTTGAATTCTTCTCTACTGATAAGAGTCAGCAGTTAATCTTAAGAAATAAAGAAACATGTTTTGATGTTTCGTTGATTGTAAGAAAACATCTTGTTCACAAACAAAATGGCCGTCTCTCTGAAACGAGAATCCAAAATTGCGGACTCAAGCTCTTATCATAGGGAAATTACTGTGTTTTGGAAAAAATTTGGGAAAAAAGTGAACTGTTGTTCCAGTCATGAGCCAGTTAAGACTCAGAAGATCTCAAAATTGAGATTTTAACACTACTCTCAGAAGAGTGTTTTTTTAAAAATACTCGCTGCCATTAATACTCTTAGATTTTAAACTAAACTTTAAATTCAAGAAATGTAACTGAAGTTCAGGCGATTCGTGAACTTTTAATAAGATTTTGTATTTTGGCCATGTGTCTCATTGTCAGTCCTTCTGCGCTGTTCTTGACTCCATAGCAAGACGGTTCTAAGTTCAATCAGTATTTTTTTCTCAGGTTTCACAATTATTTGAAATCTGCCCGATGTAAGTATTACCACTTATCTCTACGGTCACTAAATATTTTTTCATGCCCTTTTAAGACTATCGTAGGTGAAGAATCTTACGGTGCAAACCAGGTATGGAAAGCAATGTAACACCAGGGGATTATCACATTAACTGTCCGAAGGGTAACAGTTGAACTAAGTATATGACCAGGGGCTTGATTCTGTGTTGCTCTCAGGCAATGTCATAGGCATGAGGTACGCACCCATTGCGCAGTTACACATCTTCTCTTTCCATGTGATGGTGAGAGATCGTCAGACTAGAATGTAATTAAAATGCTGCCTTCAATTTTGTTGATTAGAGGTGAGATTGTTTGGCGAAATATTGAGAATTTGTTTTTCACGACCCTCTGCAAGCACCCTCATAATGTTTTGGAATGCGACATGTGAGGCAAAACTTTTGTTGCCTATTTGTTGTTAATTTTCTTCACGTCTAAAAATTTTCATCTTGAAGAGTTTTTAGTTTATACCCGAATTGGTGGGCAGTGGCTAATAGCAAGAGCAATAACTACTAGCTAATACTACAAGTCAGGAATGACAAAGGAAAACTCTTAAGATGAGTGAAGTAACTTAAAAATTTATTATCTTAATTTTTAAGCCTTCCTCACCCATCATTCAAATTTTTCATTCACTCCCTTTACCCCATTTCCAGCTATCGAGTCCACCATATGAGTAACTAAATTTCAATGTTAGTACCTCTTTGATACCTGTCTCTAAAATCTCTCACTCCTCCTGAGTGCTTGGAAATTGAGGAACGGACAAAAAGTGTTCTTCGATTCGTCTCTCCATGATGCATCATCTAAATGAAGGAGAAGTGATGATTTTAAATCTAAAGGGGTATCCTCTGGAACTTCAGTAACCAGTGAAAAACTGCAGCATCAAATAGTTGGCGTTGCTTAGATGACAGTAGAAGCTTCAGGATAATTAATGAGCCTCCTGCTCGGTGAATGATGATCATTTTTTGTCTGTCTTCAGCACCATTTGCAATAAATGTCTGCTTTGATTTCTAAAGGAACCTTGATTCGCTCCCTTTCTTCTCTTCCTAGATGAGAGAATACGCAGCACAATGTTCAGACACCTTTATGACGCAGTTCCATGTGGGGGTTACAAGTACTGTCTTATATTTTGTAGTTTTACTAATGGTTTTAATGTTTGTTTTTAGGTTGTTGGAAAATCAGAAGCTACATTTCGTTCGTGCGTTAGTTATTCGCTTGGTTTTTGTCTGTTTTGCTAACTTAATAAATTGGAAGATGCAAATATCCAGTTGGACGCGAATATTAAGTGTGAGTACTGTATTATATATTTTTCAGATGGTTTTTCATATTTTCTTGAGACGGAATTTCTCTAAGTTGTAGCTGAATAAAGTCAACAAGTGAGAATATGAAAATGATAGCATTTTGTGCAACTAAGACTTCTCACACACACACGGCTGCTGATGTGTCAGTTCTTATGACCCTTCAAAAGTTTTTTCCTTCATCATTTTTTTATTTTTTAGTCAATTTTCTGGAATGTTATTTCGAATGATGAAGTAAAAGTTCAGCGGTAAACGCCATTCACTACAATATCAAACTGCCGATCCAACAGTGGCTCAAACAAAAACATTAAGAAATCCAAAACATGTACTGTGCATGAAATGTGAAGTTAACTTTTAACGTAGCACTATATATTAAAGTGTTGTTTACTCCCTTTACTATAATTGAATTGATGTTTGATTTTATCACCTGGGAACAAAGTCTTCTCATCTGAGGGGAAAAAGTCCTCCAGGCGAGGACATGTGGGGAGGTTCGTGTGATGGAAATGTGAAAATAATCAAGAGCTAGATTATTTCTGAAAATGGAACAACTCTTATAAATCATACAACACAACAGGTGAATAACCCAAAGAACACCATAATTTCTCTGAAGAATGGAAAGCAACCATTGAAGGATGTACAGTCTGATATGATATTGCTTCCAAATCAGTCAATCACAGAAGGAACGATATTGATTGACGTATTAGGGTTCTAAGTGCGGTCACGAAAAAGTTTTTACTTTCTCGCGCTACCATCTCCATCCCTTTCCAACTGACCGAAGTCTCTAAATTTGTAATTCTAAATTTGAGATTTATTGGGATTTCAAATTGATACTCATTAGGAAATGATTTTTGAAATTTGAAATTTTCCAACTTTTTCCTTGGAGGAGGAAGGAGGTTGGATTTAATGAATATCATCAATTAAGGTGAATCCAGGGTTCGATTAGGGATAATTCAAGATTAGAGATAGCGCCACCAGTCCCCACTGAGAATTTCACTTTCCTTCGACGATAACTGAAATAATATTTCTCGAATTACAAAAAGCAGATCCACAAGATATAGATTAATTTTTGCTTGATTTTTTGAGCCAAACATATTGGCACTTAGAATTACAAGCGCAGAGAAAATACGGCTGAAACTTTCAGGTCAGAGGCGGCGGCCGAGCGCAGAACGGAATCCCTCATCAGGGTGTCTAGCGACCGGGAAAGTCAGGGAAGAAAAAGGCAAAACCGGGGGAGAAGCGAACTCCCGTCGAAGATCGCAACTTTTTGCATAACTTTATGGCGCTTCGATACGCTGTGCAACAAAAAAAAATGACAAAAATGTCTCCCGGACGAGATAAGGTGATAACTATGTATTTTGAGGCGCTGAATCCGAATGCTACCTCCGTTTTTTCCCATCACCCTCCAGTTTTCCGAAAAAGTCAATTTTACCCGGAAAAATGGCCATTTTCGGGCATATTTGGTGTTTGTGCGACTATTACCCTCTGCAGAATGTAGGTACAATTTTTCTCCGGTACGAAAAACGGCTATTACGATGTATTTTGAGCCGCTGAGTCCGAAAGTGACCTTCATTTTTCCCTGTCACCTCTCAGTTTTCCAGGAAAGCGACTTTTCCCTGGAAAATGAGCAAATTTGAAGTATATTTTTCATGCATGCCATTTATTTGTTTAAATTTTCCTGGACCCGTGGTACAGTCATTCTTATGTGTTTTAAGCCGCTGGATCCGAATATGACCTCGGTTTTTTTCCATCACCCCCGAATTTTTCGGTAATGTCGATCTTTCAGAGCCTAAATTTGTGTATAAGCTTTCCCGGACTCAAAGGGGATCAAAAATGTATTTTAAACATGTCTGCGACGTGTGATACATCGATTCCTATGTATTTTGACTCGCTAAACCCGAATATGATCTTGGATTTTTCCGATCACCCACGATTTTCCCGGAAAATCGATTTTCCTTGGAAAACTAACTTTCTACCTAGGTGTTTTTCGGACGATTTTCCTGTTGCGAGGAGTCTAAGAAATTTTCTGAGATCCTCTCTAGATCCCTCCTGCTGTACCTACTAAGAGCAGCTGAATCCAAATTTGATCTCTATTCATCTCTGACAACCCCCCGTTTTCTGGAAAGTCCGATTTTTCCGGGAAAAAAGCTTTTCCGAACCGTCCCCACCTCCAGAGAAATTTGAAAAATTTTCTGCATGTGTGATACATCGATTCTTATGTAATTTGAGCTGGAAAACCCGAATTTGACCTCAGAAATTTGTTATCACCCACCATTTTTACGGAAAACTCGATTTTTTGGAAAAAATGGTTATTTTTGACCATTTACGGTGTTTTTGCGACTGTTACACCTTGTGGAATGTGCGTAAGATTTTTCCTGGCTACAAATTAGATTATGCATTAGGTATTGTGAGTCCCTGAGTCCGGAAATGGCTTCTATTTTTTTCTATGAGCCCTCAGTTTTGTAAAAAAGACACTTTTTGCAGGGAGATTGAGTTAAATTGACTTATTTTAGTCAGGCATGCAAGTCTTATTTAAATAATTATCCTGGATCCGTGAAGGGGAGATTCCTATGTAGTTTTAAATGCTGAATCAGAATATGACCTCCAATTTTTCCTAGCACCCTCCATTTTGTGGGAAAAGTAGATTTTTCTTGGAGAAGGTGTTTTTTGGTAAAATGGGCCTGTTGCATGCAAGAGATACAGCCGCGCGAATAGACTTTATAGAGGTTAAATGACACGAAAATTACGATGGTCACATTAAAAAAGTCTGAAATACACTCCTCACTGCGCAATTTGCGTTGTGAGAAACGCGTTTTTTTCAAATTTCCCGCGTCTGGGGGCAGTTTTCTAATCACCGGAAACGAGCTAACGACGGGCTCGGTGATTTTCGGCAGATGCCGAGTCGTTGTTGTTGTTGTTATTTTTTCCTTCAATTTGTTTACAAACCCAACGTGATCTCTTATAGTAGTCCATATACGCTTTATGCGGTAACCAAATCGATCAACTTTTAAATATCCAACGCAATCCTTCCACATTTCATTTCACGATATCACGAGCTCCGATTTTTAGGTTATGTTGTCAGTTTTAGTTGACCGGAAATAGCCGCGAGTTGCCGTTAATTGTTTCCGTTAGAAAACTGCCCCCAGACGCGGGAAATTTGAAAAAGCGCGTTCCTAACAACGCAAATTGCGCAGTAAGGAGTGTATTTCAGACTTTTTTAATGTGGCCATCGTAATTTTCGTGTCATTTAACCTCTAAAAAGTCTATCCGCACGGCTGTATCTATTGCATGCAACAGGCCCATTTGGTGTTTTTTACAAAAATTTTCCCAGAAAATCGAGTTTTCCGTAAAAATGGTGGGTGATAACGAATTTCTGAGGTCAAATTCGGGTTTTCCAGCTCAAATTACATAACAATCGATGTATCACACATGCGGAAAATTTTTCAAATTTCCCTGGAGGTGGGGACGGTTCGGAAAAGCTTTTTTCCCGGAAAAATCTGACTTTCCAGAAAATGGGGGGTTGTCAGAGATGAATAGAGGTCAAATTTGGATTCAGCTGCTCTTAATATAGCAGGAGAAATCCAGAGAGGATCTCAGAAAATTTCTTAGACTCCTCACAACAGGAAAATCGTCCAAAAAACACCTAGAAAGTTAGTTTTCTAAGGAAAATCGTGGGTGATCGGAAAAATCCAAGATCATATTCGGGTTTAGCGAGTCAAAATACATAGGAATCGATGTATCACACGTCGCAGACATGTTTAAAATACATTTTTGATCCCCTTTGAGTCCGGGAAAGCTTATACACAAATTTAGGCTCTGAAAGATCGACATTACCGAAAAATTCGGGGGTGATGGAAAAAAACCGAGGTCATATTCGGATCCAGCGGCTTAAAACACATAAGAATGACTGTACCACGGGTCCAGAAAAATTTATACAAATAAATGGCATGCATGAAAAATATACTTCAAATTTGCTCATTTTCCAGGGCAAAGTCGCTTTCCCGGAAAACTGAGGGGTGACAGGGAAAAATGAAGGTCATTTTCGGACTTAGCTGCTCAAAATACATCGGAATAGTTGGTGATCATACATGGTAGATTTGGTAGATAACACGGTGATGAATGAGGAAGTAACTGAAAGAAACTCATATTTCCAATCACATGTTGTATTTTGCAGTTTTTTTTTGGCACAAAGGGATGCGCTTCAGTGGAAAGGCAGTAACTAATTGAAAAGCATGAAGGGGGAAATGATGTTGACACAACTTGAGACGGAATGCATAGTCACTCCTTCAAAATATTCTCTCTTAAGGAAGTACCCAATTTGTGGTTGACTTTGGGATCGCGATATTTCTGAGGATTTCTTAGAAAAGGAAGGTTGTAAAAAATGCTTGAACTGTACATCCTTCAATTCTGATGAAGAAGAGGATAATTCTGGTTTGTCATCATTAACAATCATCTGATAGTAATTAGTGTCCTAAGCAAGTAAATAATTAGTTGAAAGGTTATGTTATTTAAAGTAGATAATTTTCCAGTTGCCTCCAACTTCGTAAAGAACATGAAAGTGTATTAGTCGTTCACTGTAGGAAAAATAGGCAGTATTGGGAAGTTATTTCTGGTCCTCCAAAGTGCTTTTATTGTTTCAAATTATTTATGAAAATTCATCTTTTGATCAACTATTGGATTCTCTCTTTCAGACATTCCAATGCGTGGGAGGAGGACAAGCTGGGGCCGTGGGCATGTAGGACCACCCACCGAAATAATTGCTCCACAACCTGCACAGCAACCTCCACTGCAGCCTCTACCACAACCTCCACTGCAACCAGCACCTGCATCGATTCCTCCACAGGAGCCATGATGTCTGGGTAAGACATCTTAAATATTGTGGAAATTACTCACAGTATTAATATTTCCCATTCCTGAGGGGGAAGCTAGGGTTAGGAATTAAAATTTGCACCGTAGATAACACATTTCGTATCACAAGGTTGGTTTAGACTTGGTCGGAACAGTGGAACTGTTGCAGGAACAAGTTGATGAAGAAAAATGTTACAACGGTGAATGAAACCTTCAATGTTAATGCTAAGTAAATATGAATGGTATGTGAATCCAAAGTAAATGCTAGAAAGAAAAAACTTGGATACTTGAGGCTTCTGACGTTGAAAGATTTGTTTACAGTTAAAACATTTTTGTTCATCACCTCTTTCCTGCAACTATCAGGGTCCGTTCTCTGAGTCGGCCAAGGCTCATGGTCAATAAGGTGAAATAGTAGAACAAACTTGAATGCAAAACCACTATACTTCTCCCAGAAGTTTAGGAGTGGTAATTTTAAAAAAATTAAAAAAGGGGCAGATTTTAAATAGAAGAGACTTCCAAAAGTAAGTATCTTTTTGCTGAAACTTCTACACTACTGCATTAAATTAAAATCTGTAAGAAACCGCTTATTGGTCATAATGTCAGCTTTTTAACGAGCTATAGTATTTTAAATTTTGTTCAGTAGAATGGCAGAAAAGTTATTTTTTTGTGAACCCACCTCACCACCAAACGGGTTTAAAATTCCATGTTGGTACATTGGCGCAGCAACTACTCGGTGTCAAAGTGCAATCACGATTTTGTAACATCAGACAGCCACAATTCTTAGCTAAAGGTTCCTTTTTTATAAGATCACCAAAAATGCACCACAATGTGGACATCAGCGCGGTATTAGTTGTATTTCAGCTACTTTTTGTGAAATTGCTTCACAAGCTAGGGGGCTTTCGTATCAAATCATGGAGTTACCCAGAAATCTCGTTCATCTATAAGGAGTTGTATGCTGAGGGGATTAATAAGCTTGTCCAACATTACATTTTATCTCACGTCTTGTTTAAATTTCGGACGGACTGGTAGCGTGAAATTTTGGACCCATGTGGTCCGGAGGTGAGTTCACAAAAACAACTTTTTTGACATTCTGCTGAACCAAATTTTAAAGGAAAAATAAAACCTTGCAAGAAAGGGGACATCATGACCAATGAACAGTTTTTTTCAGACCTTTATTTCATGCAGTAGTAAAGAAGTTACGGCAAAAAGATACTTTTATTTGGAACGACCCTCGTACATAAGTAAAGTTGCAATGGTTACAGTCGAAAAAAAATTACAAGTGAAATAGGATGTGCACTTCATATTCCTATTTTCATATGTTGGAATGTAGTAGGTCCAATTCATAGCAGTTCAAAAAACAAATTTCAGTTAAAGAGGCTGGCAATTTGTCAACGATTATGATGTACTTGAGGGGAGGTAAGGAAAGACTCAATACATCTAGACTATCCATAGCACAAAGGCTGCCATAACTTGGCTTAGAACCTCATTTTCTCTCCCTCTCCTGATATTTTCTGAGAACCAGACAATGATACATGTTTGAGGGGTATTTAAGAAAGACAGTTCAACGTCTACTTTTTTGATTGGTGGCATTTTCCATCGTGAATTGTCACGATAAGCAATCATAGTTGGCAACAGGGGAAGAACTTTGATAATTCAGGTGCCCTCCTCATCGTCGCCGTTAGGGAATGATGCACGTCTGTTTTCTAAAAGGGAAAAGAGAATGTCTTTAATTTATTCTCTCGTAAGAGGAACTGTAGGATCAACATTCCTCTGTCAGAGAATTAACACTATTTAGCAGTTGCAAGGATAACATTTTAATTATAAAACTACAAGGAGTTTTGCCAGACCATTACTTCAAGAGGAAAATTGACGTGAAGTTTCTTTATGTGAGTTCAATGAAGCAGGACATTTTGGGGTGTAAGCTCCTCCATCTTGTGGCATTTTTGTCGAGGAACCTTTGAGCATTTTCAGAGGGGGTTAAATATTAGTCTCCTTCAGGTGCTTTCAGAGGATTAAGAAATCACTCTGTTCTTTAAGGAAACTGAAAATAGGGTTATATTTGACCTTCAAAATAAATATGTATAGGAGGAAAAAAAAATAAATGATGCAGTAGATTTGCAGCTGATAATTAAGTTCAATTGTTTGCACAGTCTCCTAAGTCATTGTTATTGGACTGTGTCCAATTGATCTTGTCCATTGTCTTTTGGAAGGAAAAATCACAAGAAAAATTGTAATTTTAAGCAGGCGTTGGTTCCAGAATTAGGTTTGGCAATTGAGACGAAGAATTTTTACTTCCAACAAATCCGTTATCTAAGTTTTCGAACTTGTTATCAAAATTTATCAGTATTTTGGGAATCTCGCCCCTTTTTGTTTTTCATCTAATCAAATTTTATCTGAGAAAAGTTGTTCAAAGTAGCGGAAAATCAAAGTTTTTTTTCAAAGTTGGTCCAGGAAGAGCTGAGTGTGTTTCGGCATTCCTTTTTCATGAGTGTACACTCCCTACCAAATGAGGTTATGTTGTTAAACAGGATTACTGTTTTTAGGGGTTACTGTAATTCTTTTAGTAAAGGTTCCTTCTTTTAATTATACTATTGAAAATTCGTGTTGCAGGAGAAATAACAATCAGTTCCGAAGAGGAGCCGCCATCCGCAGACACATTGAGAACTGGTAAGTGAAAGTATTTACAACATCGGAACTTGGCAACCATAAAAATACAGATTTTATCACTATTTTATCAGATGAATAAAGGAAAGAAGGGCACAGTAATTAATTTCAAGGTGTATTTGTTTGGATCCAAATTGTTGATGGGTTGCAGAAACACAGAATTTTCAGAGGACAGTAGACCAATTGCAAGTCTCTGATAGCGTATCTTCTAGATGAACCAAGCTCAAATTGGTTGTATCAAAAAGAGAAAAAAGTCATCACAAGAAGGAATGTAATTTTCTAGGTGTATTTTTAGGGCTGATCTCGAAACTTACGTTGGGTTTTCTGGATCCTCACGGTATGCTTGGAAAAATCAAATTTTGCATGTACTCCAAAAAAAAAATCGCAGTTTACCACAGGAAATTCAGTTGTTTGGGAACTGAGTAAATAATACAGGACAGGGGAAAGGAAAGAAGAGCCAATTATCGCATCAACCTGAGTGGATCAGTTATCATTTTGTTACCATCTAAATTTATGTTGAATTGTGTGATTCTCGGATGTGACATATGTGTCTTCTTTTCTTTCCCCAATTGGAAGTAGGTGATTGTCAAATGCACCTTTTCAAAATCATTGCGAAAAGCCCACCTAGAATCAGTGACAAATTTTAGGCGATCCGAAGTGTCTGTTGACCAGTAGCCTGATTATTGATGCTCATGTCAGCACAAAAAGACTTAAAAAATCGATCAGTTAAAAGATTATCATGTGTTAGCCTGCTGACAAAGCCTGATAAAGCTTTAACAATCAGGCTGTAGTGTCTCATGGTTGCTTGAATGAATTCAGGGGAGAATTACATTTTTGCCGGTAAATGAAGAGCAAAGAGGAGACTTGGATATCAGAAGTGACAACAAATTTATTAAGGATATTTTTGGTAAACAGGCATTAGTGCCATTAAGCCCATTTTCAGGAGTACAAGATTTCTGAATCCTCGTAAGATGGCGTATCCAATAAAATGAATGTAGCTTATACATGTTTCTGTACAATAGAAATGAACTAAAGATCATAGAGAGAGAATGGAATGCGAATTTTACAAAGTTTTCATGTTTATGGGGGAACATATAACCCTGATCCACTGTATAGTCGTCATCTCTACCCCTGCATCATCCATGCGTTGGCAACTAATGGACAAAGACTTCAGTACTCTAATTTTTCTGTTTAAAATGAGAAAGGCGACATGTTTTTAGTTACAAACCCACCCCTCTCAATTACCATTCATGTTGAAAAAAAAACTTAAATAATAAGGAACATATCATCTCAGCAGCAGAAAGTCTCTTGCCAATAAAAGAACTTGTGCATGTTTTCAAACAAAAAAAACAAAGAAAAAAAATATGTTAGAAACCCGCACAGGGTAGCCATCTGCTGTTTTCCATACCCCTTTTCAAAGGTTCAGCAAGTCACAAAGGAATTAGAGTTTAGGCGCAGTTTAAGTAATGGAGGAAGTACATGGTGTTCAATCTTCAATTAGGGATTTTCTCCGAAATAAAATTTTCGGTATACAATCTTTTACTTTCGAATACTCAATGCTGAGGTTCAAAATTAAACAAACTCTACTCATTAGGTGCTCGTTATGTTATCACAAGCCGGAAACATTGACTAGAAAAGCATGATGATAGATATATGTAGTTGTGTCTACAGTGAAATATAATCATTGACTGAAGTTTACTGTTTTTCAAATTTGTGATTTCGAAATCACACTTATGTACTGAACTGTACGAAATTCCCTGATTAGTTAACTTGGACGTTTTTTTTTTCATTCACAGATGCAGTAGATTATACGGGATGCAGCTCTTGCGACAAGCCTGATAACTAGGTGAGTTTTCAATTTTTTGCCAGTACACTTAAAAATTGTATACGTAGTAAATCATTCTTGGAAGTGAAGGGTTTTTCCTTAAGATTTTACTCCTCCTTCAGGTTAGCCAAAGATAATCAGATTTTTTACAAATTTTGTTTTTACCCATCTTTTCAAGTATGGTCTATGAGGACAAGATTTAAAAAGTTCCCCGAGAAAATCTGCTTAAAAAGTTTTTCAATAGTGCAATGACCAAGCTGTTTATTATTTTTGTTGTTTTAAATTTTCTGATACTGAGGACACTTTTCGTATTCGTCAACTAAGATATGTTTCGAAATAATGCGGTGAGATGAAACGGATGCTACAGATACAAATTTTCGGAAGTGAGAACTTGTCAATTGGAAATGTGGAGCTTGTGGTGACAAAACGGTTGCAAATGAGGATTAGGTACGAAACTTGTGTAAATTTAATGATGATGGTATTATCCTCCAGAAAATTTTGAAGAGAGATTTCATGCATGTTTTTTCCCCCTTCATATCCTTGAAATTGAGATAAGAGAAGCTTTCGAAGGGAAAATGGCAAATTATAATACAAAGACCTCGAATTACTAAAGGTTATAAGCCTTGGCCTGATATAATTAAGTCAAGTTTTCAAAACGTCAATGAAGTCCTAGACTATTTGCATTCCTCTAAGATGATGTTTTGAAGCCAAAGCTGAAGGAGGAATAAAACTAATGGAAGATTATTGAGTTTTTTCAAAGAGCGTACCGGTATGTCAGTTCATTGTCCAGTGGACTTGTGGATGCAGAAAACTTCATCCAACTAGAAATAGGCAGATGACAGTGAATGGCATAAGAGACACGTATGTTCTTTATAGGAAGAGAAAAAAAAACTTTTGGTGAGGCAGCCATTGGTAAAATAGAAATACTTTTTTGGATCTCAAGGTATGTGGTCCTCTTGACCAGTGATGTTTTTAATCTTTGGCTTATCATGAGTTACACAAATTTCAATCGTTTCATGCAGAGGCCGCTCATGTCCATTCTTCCTGTCTTGAGTTTTTTTGAGTTGATAATACATTCGAGAGTTGAATTTAATGATGAATGTGGCATTATTACTTGTTTTACACTTTGATGGTGGTGTCAAATCTTGAAAATTATTATGAGCACAAGAAAACTAAAAGCTGGAAAAATATACATTACAGACTTTCGCACAACATGACTCAATTATGAAATGATAAACGCCAGAAAAGATGAATTTTGAAACTTAGAATTATGGTTTACATAACTTGGCAACACCTCATAAGGGGCAGGGTTGCCACAGTCAGGGAATTTTATAAAGTCAGGGAAAACTGGGAAATGTCAGGGAAAATTTGTTGAATCTTCTTCATTTGCTTTCTATATTGGGTTTGATGTTTCAAACTACAAATTTTTGTCAAATTATGTCTTCTTAGCCATTCGCCATATCTTCATTTGTCAGGGAATTTCACCAAAATGTATCAGGGAAATGTCGGGGAATTTCATTTTCTAAATTTTGTGGCAACCCTGTCTGATCGAATGACTATTACTTTAATAACCGTAACTTGCTCTGCTATTCCACTTACTTGACAGTTGATGATTATTTCTTTTCTCATGTTTTCAGATGCTTGAATCAGGCAGCCTAGAACACATGTCTTGAAAGAAAATGCCAACTATTTTCGTTCCTCAATGATTACTTTTAGACGGAATTGACGCTGCTCAAAATTGTTTTACTTCTCTCTTACTGCCTTTTTTAAACAATATATATTTTTTTTAAATTTAATGGTCATTTTGTTTACTTGCTAATTATAATATTCATTTATTAGTGTTTAAATACGTTAGTGAGTTGCTTGTGTAACACTGATTTTTGTTCCTTTTTTTGGAAACTTGAATGAATTTCATGCGCTCATGTAAACAAGCTCGTTCTTAGACTAACAGTGCAAATATGGCAAATTTCACCTAAGCCTTTCTTTAGCACGTTCAACCCATATTTTGTACTTGTATCCCCTTGAAATATCATTACGTTAGCAAGTCAACAGGGAATTACTGATTTTTTGTTTTGTTTTCAAGAACTTAAATAAATTTTCTTTTTTCTACTACCTTATGTCTATTTATCAACATCTCTTTTTTCATACACCATTTTTTCTCATGACTAATATTAGTGAGTGAAATATTTTTTCATGTGTGTTTTAAATTCTTCCAGTCATTTATTGACTAATAATAGTCGCATTTTGTTCCTGAAGGCCACAAATTTTTTATTTCTCCCTATTTTCTGAATCTGATTGTCTTGAGATGGCTTTATGGCGAAAGTCTCAAAACACTTTCCTCATTTGGAATGTTTCAAGAAGAGCTGATGATGTTTCATTTTCATTTAAATTTTTTCCTTACAATGAAAATCAGTGAATTATTCATAATTTTACCAAATATTCTGCACATGATGCAGGATAACCAGCAAAAATGTCAAGAAATAATGTTCCTTAGCTTATCGTAAGTAATACAGGCAATGTGTCAAGAAATCATCAACGTTGCAAAAAGAGACATTCAATTTTCAACAACGACTAACATTGGTTGAAAAATAAGAGTGACCATGAGTGAGAAACTCATTAATTTTAAACCATGAACGTTTTGCAGGATTTAAAATAGATTACTAAAATCTTAACCTCTTTACAAAAGAGAGATGAAGTTTCGTAGATTTTGAATCACTAAGGGGCTACGTCCCAGTAAATAATCACTGAAAGAAAAAAAAAATCTTAAATTTGCCGCCAAGAAGTATTCTCTCTTGAATCAAGAATTCTGATCATAATCAGCTTATTACAAACTATATACATGCTTAATTCAATATTTTCATTCATGTATCAAGAAAAATTTAGCTTGAATAAAGATATAAAAAAATTCTTGGCGGCCAATTCAAGAATCATCATGCATCATAATGGATACGGCAACATTGCTCGTGATACCCCCCTTTGTTTTTCTCGAAATTTTCTGATGATGATTCTGGGTGTCCATACTCAATATAAAATCTTTCAAATTGGATGAACAAATGAAATTAATGAAACGACAGTCCTGCTCCGAATTTACGCGACTCGCGAATTATGGATGATGCAGCAATTCGGCAACATTGCAGAAAATTGCCCCCTTGGATTTTTTTAAATTTTCCAAGGATGATTCTTGGTGTGCATACTCAATATCTATGTGTCAAAGGGGATGCACAAATGAAACTTTGAAACCCTCAGAGCCTGCCCTGAAATTACGCGACTCGCGAATTATGGATAATGCAGCAATTCGACAACATT
>NC_092793.1:15251-34648 GCF_918797505.1 Bemisia tabaci
CTTGGAAAATTTCAAAAAATTCAAGGGGGCAATTTTCTGCAATGTTGCCGAATTGCTGCATCATCCATAATTCGCGAGTCGCGTAAATTCGGAGCAGGACTGTCGTTTCATTAATTTCATTTGTTCATCCAATTTGAAAGATTTTATATTGAGTATGGACACCCAGAATCATCATCAGAAAATTTCGAGAAAAACAAAGGGGGGTATCACGAGCAATGTTGCCGTATCCATTATGATGCATGATGATTCTTGAATTGGCCGCCAAGAATTTTTTTATATCTTTATTCAAGCTAAATTTTTCTTGATACATGAATGAAAATATTGAATTAAGCATGTATTTAGTTTGTAATAACCTGATCATGATCAGAATTCTTGATTCAAGAGAGAATACTTCTTGGCGGCAAATTTAAGATTTTTTTTTTTCTTTCAGTGATTATTTACTGGGACGTAGCCCCTTAGTGATTCAAAATCTACGAAACTTCATCTCTCTTTTGTAAAGAGGTTAAGATTTTAGTAATCTATTTTAAATCCTGCAAAACGTTCATGGTTTAAAATTAATGAGTTTCTCACTCATGGTCACTCTTATTTTTCAACCAATGTTAGTCGTTGTTGAAAATTGAATGTCTCTTTTTGCAACGTTGATGATTTCTTGACACATTGCCTGTATTACTTACGATAAGCTAAGGAACATTATTTCTTGACATTTTTGCTGGTTATCCTGCATCATGTGCAGAATATTTGGTAAAATTATGAATAATTCACTGATTTTCATTGTAAGGAAAAAATTTAAATGAAAATGAAACATCATCAGCTCTTCTTGAAACATTCCAAATGAGGAAAGTGTTTTGAGACTTTCGCCATAAAGCCATCTCAAGACAATCAGATTCAGAAAATAGGGAGAAATAAAAAATTTGTGGCCTTCAGGAACAAAATGCGACTATTATTAGTCAATAAATGACTGGAAGAATTTAAAACACACATGAAAAAATATTTCACACACTAATATTAGTCATGAGAAAAAATGGTGTATGAAAAAAGAGATGTTGATAAATAGACATAAGGTAGTAGAAAAAAGAAAATTTATTTAAGTTCTTGAAAACAAAACAAAAAATCAGTAATTCCCTGTTGACTTGCTAACGTAATGATATTTCAAGGGGATACAAGTACAAAATATGGGTTGAACATGCTAAAGAAAGGCTCAGGTGAAATTTACCATATTTGCACTGTTAGTCTAAGAACGAGCTTGTTTACATGAGCGCATGAAATTTATTCAAGTTTCCGAAAATAGGAATAAAAATCAGCATTACTCTGTTGACTCACTAACGTTATGATATTTCAAGGGGATACAAGTACAAAATATGGGTTGAACGTGCTAAAGAAAGGCTTAGGTGAAATTTGCCATATTTGCACTGTTAGTCTAAGAACGAGCTTGTTTACATGAGCGCATGAAATTCATTCAAGTTTCCAAAAAAAGGAACAAAAATCAGTGTTACACAAGCAACTCACTAACGTATTTAAACACTAGTAAATGAATATTATAATTAGCAAGTAAACAAAATGACCATTAAATTAAAAAAAAAATATATATTGTTTAAAAAAGGCAGTAAGAGAGAAGTAAAACAATTTTGAGCAGCGTCAATTTCGTCTAAAAGTAATCATTGAGGAACGAAAATAGTTGGCATTTTCTTTTAAGACATGTGTTCTAGGCTGCCTGATTCAAGCATCTGAAAACATGAGAAAAGAAATAATCATCAACTGTCAAGTAAGTGGAATAGCAGAGCAAGTTACGGTTATTAAAGTAATAGTCATTCGATCAGACAGGGTTGCCACAAAATTTAGAAAATGAAATTCCCCGACATTTCCCTGATACAGTTTGGTGAAATTCCCTGACTCTGACTGGTGAAACTCAAAAAAACTCAAGACAGGAAGAATGGACATGAGCGGCCTCTGCATGAAACGATTGAAATTTGTGTAACTCATGATAAGCCAAAGATTAAAAACATCACTGGTCAAGAGGACCACATACCTTGAGATCCAAAAAAGTATTTCTATTTTACCAATGGCTGCCTCACCAAAAGTTTTTTTTTCTCTTCCTATAAAGAACATACGTGTCTCTTATGCCATTCACTGTCATCTGCCTATTTCTAGTTGGATGAAGTTTTCTGCATCCACAAGTCCACTGGACAATGAACTGACATACCGGTACGCTCTTTGAAAAAACTCAATAATCTTCCATTAGTTTTATTCCTCCTTCAGCTTTGGCTTCAAAACATCATCTTAGAGGAATGCAAATAGTCTAGGACTTCATTGACGTTTTGAAAACTTGACTTAATTATATCAGGCCAAGGCTTATAACCTTTAGTAATTCGAGGTCTTTGTATTATAATTTGCCATTTTCCCTTCGAAAGCTTCTCTTATCTCAATTTCAAGGATATGAAGGGGAAAAAACATGCATGAAATCTCTCTTCAAAATTTTCTGGAGGATAATACCATCATCATTAAATTTACACAAGTTTCGTACCTAATCCTCATTTGCAACCGTTTTGTCACCACAAGCTCCACATTTCCAATTGACAAGTTCTCACTTCCGAAAATTTGTATCTGTAGCATCCGTTTCATCTCACCGCATTATTTCGAAACATATCTTAGTTGACGAATACGAAAAGTGTCCTCAGTATCAGAAAATTTAAAACAACAAAAATAATAAACAGCTTGGTCATTGCACTATTGAAAAACTTTTTAAGCAGATTTTCTCGGGGAACTTTTTAAATCTTGTCCTCATAGACCATACTTGAAAAGATGGGTAAAAACAAAATTTGTAAAAAAGCTGATTATCTTGGCTAACCTGAAGGAGGAGTAAAATCTTAAGGAAAAACCCTTCACTTCCAAGAATGATTTACTACGTATACAATTTTTAAGTGTACTGGCAAAAAATTGAAAACTCACCTAGTTATCAGGCTTGTCGCAAGAGCTGCATCCCGTATAATCTACTGCATCTGTGAATGAAAAAAAAAAACGTCCAAGTTAACTAATCAGGGAATTTCGTACAGTTCAGTACATAAGTGTGATTTCGAAATCACAAATTTGAAAAACAGTAAACTTCAGTCAATGATTATATTTCACTGTAGACACAACTACATATATCTATCATCATGCTTTTCTAGTCAATGTTTCCGGCTTGTGATAACATAACGAGCACCTAATGAGTAGAGTTTGTTTCATTTTGAACCTCAGCATTGAGTATTCGAAAGTAAAAGATTGTATACCGAAAATTTTATTTCGGAGAAAATCCCTAATTGAAGATTGAACACCATGTACTTCCTCCATTACTTAAACTGCGCCTAAACTCTAATTCCTTTGTGACTTGCTGAACCTTTGAAAAGGGGTATGGAAAACAGCAGATGGCTACCCTGTGCGGGTTTCTAACATATTTTTTTTTCTTTGTTTTTTTTGTTTGAAAACATGCACAAGTTCTTTTATTGGCAAGAGACTTTCTGCTGCTGAGATGATATGTTCCTTATTATTTAAGTTTTTTTTTCAACATGAATGGTAATTGAGAGGGGTGGGTTTGTAACTAAAAACATGTCGCCTTTCTCATTTTAAACAGAAAAATTAGAGTACTGAAGTCTTTGTCCATTAGTTGCCAACGCATGGATGATGCAGGGGTAGAGATGACGACTATACAGTGGATCAGGGTTATATGTTCCCCCATAAACATGAAAACTTTGTAAAATTCGCATTCCATTCTCTCTCTATGATCTTTAGTTCATTTCTATTGTACAGAAACATGTATAAGCTACATTCATTTTATTGGATACGCCATCTTACGAGGATTCAGAAATCTTGTACTCCTGAAAATGGGCTTAATGGCACTAATGCCTGTTTACCAAAAATATCCTTAATAAATTTGTTGTCACTTCTGATATCCAAGTCTCCTCTTTGCTCTTCATTTACCGGCAAAAATGTAATTCTCCCCTGAATTCATTCAAGCAACCATGAGACACTACAGCCTGATTGTTAAAGCTTTATCAGGCTTTGTCAGCAGGCTAACACATGATAATCTTTTAACTGATCGATTTTTTAAGTCTTTTTGTGCTGACATGAGCATCAATAATCAGGCTACTGGTCAACAGACACTTCGGATCGCCTAAAATTTGTCACTGATTCTAGGTGGGCTTTTCGCAATGATTTTGAAAAGGTGCATTTGACAATCACCTACTTCCAATTGGGGAAAGAAAAGAAGACACATATGTCACATCCGAGAATCACACAATTCAACATAAATTTAGATGGTAACAAAATGATAACTGATCCACTCAGGTTGATGCGATGATTGGCTCTTCTTTCCTTTCCCCTGTCCTGTATTATTTACTCAGTTCCCAAACAACTGAATTTCCTGTGGTAAACTGCGATTTTTTTTTGGAGTACATGCAAAATTTGATTTTTCCAAGCATACCGTGAGGATCCAGAAAACCCAACGTAAGTTTCGAGATCAGCCCTAAAAATACACCTAGAAAATTACATTCCTTCTTGTGATGACTTTTTTCTCTTTTTGATACAACCAATTTGAGCTTGGTTCATCTAGAAGATACGCTATCAGAGACTTGCAATTGGTCTACTGTCCTCTGAAAATTCTGTGTTTCTGCAACCCATCAACAATTTGGATCCAAACAAATACACCTTGAAATTAATTACTGTGCCCTTCTTTCCTTTATTCATCTGATAAAATAGTGATAAAATCTGTATTTTTATGGTTGCCAAGTTCCGATGTTGTAAATACTTTCACTTACCAGTTCTCAATGTGTCTGCGGATGGCGGCTCCTCTTCGGAACTGATTGTTATTTCTCCTGCAACACGAATTTTCAATAGTATAATTAAAAGAAGGAACCTTTACTAAAAGAATTACAGTAACCCCTAAAAACAGTAATCCTGTTTAACAACATAACCTCATTTGGTAGGGAGTGTACACTCATGAAAAAGGAATGCCGAAACACACTCAGCTCTTCCTGGACCAACTTTGAAAAAAACTTTGATTTTCCGCTACTTTGAACAACTTTTCTCAGATAAAATTTGATTAGATGAAAAACAAAAAGGGGCGAGATTCCCAAAATACTGATAAATTTTGATAACAAGTTCGAAAACTTAGATAACGGATTTGTTGGAAGTAAAAATTCTTCGTCTCAATTGCCAAACCTAATTCTGGAACCAACGCCTGCTTAAAATTACAATTTTTCTTGTGATTTTTCCTTCCAAAAGACAATGGACAAGATCAATTGGACACAGTCCAATAACAATGACTTAGGAGACTGTGCAAACAATTGAACTTAATTATCAGCTGCAAATCTACTGCATCATTTATTTTTTTTTCCTCCTATACATATTTATTTTGAAGGTCAAATATAACCCTATTTTCAGTTTCCTTAAAGAACAGAGTGATTTCTTAATCCTCTGAAAGCACCTGAAGGAGACTAATATTTAACCCCCTCTGAAAATGCTCAAAGGTTCCTCGACAAAAATGCCACAAGATGGAGGAGCTTACACCCCAAAATGTCCTGCTTCATTGAACTCAGATAAAGAAACTTCACGTCAATTTTCCTCTTGAAGTAATGGTCTGGCAAAACTCCTTGTAGTTTTATAATTAAAATGTTATCCTTGCAACTGCTAAATAGTGTTAATTCTCTGACAGAGGAATGTTGATCCTACAGTTCCTCTTACGAGAGAATAAATTAAAGACATTCTCTTTTCCCTTTTAGAAAACAGACGTGCATCATTCCCTAACGGCAACGATGAGGAGGGCACCTGAATTATCAAAGTTCTTCCCCTGTTGCCAACTATGATTGCTTATCGTGACAATTCACGATGGAAAATGCCACCAATCAAAAAAGTAGACGTTGAACTGTCTTTCTTAAATACCCCTCAAACATGTATCATTGTCTGGTTCTCAGAAAATATCAGGAGAGGGAGAGAAAATGAGGTTCTAAGCCAAGTTATGGCAGCCTTTGTGCTATGGATAGTCTAGATGTATTGAGTCTTTCCTTACCTCCCCTCAAGTACATCATAATCGTTGACAAATTGCCAGCCTCTTTAACTGAAATTTGTTTTTTGAACTGCTATGAATTGGACCTACTACATTCCAACATATGAAAATAGGAATATGAAGTGCACATCCTATTTCACTTGTAATTTTTTTTCGACTGTAACCATTGCAACTTTACTTATGTACGAGGGTCGTTCCAAATAAAAGTATCTTTTTGCCGTAACTTCTTTACTACTGCATGAAATAAAGGTCTGAAAAAAACTGTTCATTGGTCATGATGTCCCCTTTCTTGCAAGGTTTTATTTTTCCTTTAAAATTTGGTTCAGCAGAATGTCAAAAAAGTTGTTTTTGTGAACTCACCTCCGGACCACATGGGTCCAAAATTTCACGCTACCAGTCGTCCGAAAGGGTATCCCGGGATAAGCATGTCAAAATGCCCTTGTGAATGGATTTTTATTTTAACCATTTTAAGTCATCAAGGGTGTCCTAAAACTTAGGTTTTGGGGATTTTAGCCCCCCAACCCCCTCCGCCCCCCCTCAGACCCCCAAAAACCGCTTTTTTGGGCTATTTTTGACTATGCTAACGTCATTTCCTCATAACTTTCGTAATTTTCGATAGAATTGAACCAAAATTTGTCAGAATCTACATCAATTAGCTTAGTTTTTGTAGAAAAAAATTCATTATCATCGGATAATATTTTAGCCTCCAAAAAAATTCGTAAAATTTTTGAAAAAATCATTTTTTTCCTTTTTTCGCGGCTAGGTGGCGTATGGAAACATGCACACAAACAAAAATTGTCTCTTTTCTTAATTTATACATCCAATAAGATACAGTAAAAATTTCGTGTTGATCGGAGTGGTGCGCCATACTTAAAAACGCAATTTTCTAACCTCAAAACGGCCTAAATGCCACCATTAGCCTCCTTTGATGACTAGGCGTGGAGAAATGTAGAGAGAAATATCCGGTTTTATCGTCTCACCTCTTAAGTGATCCACTTAAGTACCTTGAGTCAAAATTTCGAGTCGATCAGAGTGGTGCGCAACACCCAAGCACGCAATTTTCTAACCTCAAAACGCCGAAATTGCCCATTTCGGCACCCATTATCACTCCGTGTGAAAAAATAAGAAGAGGTACATCCGATATTATTGTCCTACCTCATAAATTAGACACTTAAGTGCATTTAGTCAAAATTTCGTGTCGATCAGAGTGGTGCGCAACACCCAAGCACGCAATTTTCTAACCTCAAAACGCCGAAATTGCCCATTTCGGCACCCATTATCACTCCGTGTGAAAAAATAAGAAGAGATACATCCATATTATTGTCCTACCTCATAAATTAGGCACTTAAGTGCATTTAGTCAAAATTTCGTGTCGATCAGAGTGGTGCGCAACACCTAAGCACGCAATTTTCTAACCTCAAAACGGCCAAAATGCCTATTTCAGCACCCTTTATCACTCCGTGTAAAAAAAAGAGAGGTGGGTACATTCGATTTTATAGTCCTACCTCATGAATTAGACACTTGAGTACCTCGAGTCAAAATTTCGTGTTGATCAGAGTGATGCGCAACACCCGAACACGCCGCTTTCTAACCTGAAACCTCCCAAAATTCCCATTTTGGCATTCATTATCACTGTATGTCAGCCAAGATCCCGCTTGAAAATTGCATGATGCACATTTCAAAGTTTATTTTGGCACCCTGCCGCGTAGCAGACCCGGTCACTCAGGGAAACCTCTAAACTCCTAGGATATATATGACGGTAGGGAGGCTCGCTCATCCCCCACGAAGAAGCGTTCCCTCGTCCAAACTTCCATAATACGTAGCGGTGCAATGAGTGCTGGCAAATTCAAGTCAATCTGTCACGTAATACTTAGGACAATTAGTCGAATTTAACGCTTAAATAGCCGAATTTAACGGATTACAGTAGACGTATTTACCGTAATATAGTCGTATTTACCGTGGTCTAGCATTGGCCTCAGTATACCCTTCAGCTCGCCCAGAGGGATTCCCTTCATGAATCCCCAGACGCACTACGTGAAGTCTGACCCACTTCAAAAAAAAAAAAAAAAAAAAAAAAAAAAACCACACCTTCAATTTGTTTTTTGTTCTTGTTTTAACCTAATATACGTACAAATTGTTTCAGAGGTAAACAAAAAAAATTGTAATAAGCAAGTGTTTGTTGACAAAGTCTGTTAAAATGAACCTTCTTTGCCAAGAAGAAATCATACCAAATACCAACCAAATTAGGTCAAATTTATCTCGTGCTTCTTAAAAAAAATCTATCCTGTAAATTCAAACGCAAAATTGCGATTGACACTAGCAAAATGGAGCAACTTAAAACCATTGATCACTCGTATTTATTTCTTGCCACTGATTTTTGTTTATATTCCGATTTGTATATCATGTCTTACCTTAAGTAATAATTTTGTCATCTCTACAATTGTAAATGTTAATTATATTTAAAAAAAAAAAAAACCGTTTCTTTCACTCATAACAAAGTTTCTTTACTGAAAAAGTGTTTTCCTTTGACTTTAGGATTCTTTCTAACCTCTTGTTAATTTATTGACTTGAATTTGCCAGCACTCATTGCACCGCTACGTATTATGGAAGTTTGGACGAGGGAACGCTTCTTCGTGGGGGATGAGCGAGCCTCCCTACCGTCATATATATCCTAGGAGTTTAGAGGTTTCCCTGAGTGACCGGGTCTGCTACGCGGCAGGGTGCCAAAATAAACTTTGAAATGTGCATCATGCAATTTTCAAGCGGGATCTTGGCTGACATACAGTGATAATGAATGCCAAAATGGGAATTTTGGGAGGTTTCAGGTTAGAAAGCGGCGTGTTCGGGTGTTGCGCATCACTCTGATCAACACGAAATTTTGACTCGAGGTACTCAAGTGTCTAATTCATGAGGTAGGACTATAAAATCGAATGTACCCACCTCTCTTTTTTTTACACGGAGTGATAATGGGTGCTGAAATAGGCATTTTGGCCGTTTTGAGGTTAGAAAATTGCGTGCTTAGGTGTTGCGCACCACTCTGATCGACACGAAATTTTGACTAAATGCACTTAAGTGCCTAATTTATGAGGTAGGACAATAATATGGGATGTATCTCTTCTTATTTTTTCACACGGAGTGATAATGGGTGCCGAAATGGGCAATTTCGGCGTTTTGAGGTTAGAAAATTGCGTGCTTGGGTGTTGCGCACCACTCTGATCGACACGAAATTTTGACTAAATGCACTTAAGTGTCTAATTTATGAGGTAGGACAATAATATCGGATGTACCTCTTCTTACTTTTTCACACGGAGTGATAATGGGTGCCGAAATGGGCAATTTCGGCGTTTTGAGGTTAGAAAATTGCGTGCTTGGGTGTTGCGCACCACTCTGATCGACTCGAAATTTTGACTCAAGGTACTTAAGTGGATCACTTAAGAGGTGAGACGATAAAACCGGATATTTCTCTCTACATTTCTCCACGCCTAGTCATCAAAGGAGGCTAATGGTGGCATTTAGGCCGTTTTGAGGTTAGAAAATTGCGTTTTTAAGTATGGCGCACCACTCCGATCAACACGAAATTTTTACTGTATCTTATTGGATGTATAAATTAAGAAAAGAGACAATTTTTGTTTGTGTGCATGTTTCCATACGCCACCTAGCCGCGAAAAAAGGAAAAAAAATGATTTTTTCAAAAATTTTACGAATTTTTTTGGAGGCTAAAATATTATCCGATGATAATGAATTTTTTTCTACAAAAACTAAGCTAATTGATGTAGATTCTGACAAATTTTGGTTCAATTCTATCGAAAATTACGAAAGTTATGAGGAAATGACGTTAGCATAGTCAAAAATAGCCCAAAAAAGCGGTTTTTGGGGGTCTGAGGGGGGGCGGAGGGGGTTGGGGGGCTAAAATCCCCCAAAACCTAAGTTTTAGGACACCCTTGATGACTTAAAATGGTTAAAATAAAAATCCATTCACAAGGGCATTTTGACATGCTTATCCCGGGATACCTTTAAACAAGACGTGAGATAAAATGTAATGTTGGACAAGCTTATTAATCCCCTCAGCATACAACTCCTTATAGATGAACGAGATTTCTGGGTAACTCCATGATTTGATACGAAAGCCCCCTAGCTTGTGAAGCAATTTCACAAAAAGTAGCTGAAATACAACTAATACCGCGCTGATGTCCACATTGTGGTGCATTTTTGGTGATCTTATAAAAAGGAACCTTTAGCTAAGAATTGTGGCTGTCTGATGTTACAAAATCGTGATTGCACTTTGACACCGAGTAGTTGCTGCGCCGATGTACCAACATGGAATTTTAAACCCGTTTGGTGGTGAGGTGGGTTCACAAAAAAATAACTTTTCTGCCATTCTACTGAACAAAATTTAAAATACTATAGCTCGTTAAAAAGCTGACATTATGACCAATAAGCGGTTTCTTACAGATTTTAATTTAATGCAGTAGTGTAGAAGTTTCAGCAAAAAGATACTTACTTTTGGAAGTCTCTTCTATTTAAAATCTGCCCCTTTTTTAATTTTTTTAAAATTACCACTCCTAAACTTCTGGGAGAAGTATAGTGGTTTTGCATTCAAGTTTGTTCTACTATTTCACCTTATTGACCATGAGCCTTGGCCGACTCAGAGAACGGACCCTGATAGTTGCAGGAAAGAGGTGATGAACAAAAATGTTTTAACTGTAAACAAATCTTTCAACGTCAGAAGCCTCAAGTATCCAAGTTTTTTCTTTCTAGCATTTACTTTGGATTCACATACCATTTCATATTTACTTAGCATTAACATTGAAGGTTTCATTCACCGTTGTAACATTTTTCTTCATCAACTTGTTCCTGCAACAGTTCCACTGTTCCGACCAAGTCTAAACCAACCTTGTGATACGAAATGTGTTATCTACGGTGCAAATTTTAATTCCTAACCCTAGCTTCCCCCTCAGGAATGGGAAATATTAATACTGTGAGTAATTTCCAACGATGTCTTACCCAGACATCATGGCTCCTGTGGAGGAATCGATGCAGGTGCTGGTTGCAGTGGAGGTTGTGGTAGAGGCTGCAGTGGAGGTTGCTGTGCAGGTTGTGGAGCAATTATTTCGGTGGGTGGTCCTACATGCCCACGGCCCCAGCTTGTCCTCCTCCCACGCATTGGAATGTCTGAAAGAGAGAATCCAATAGTTGATCAAAAGATGAAATTTCATAAATAATTTGAAACAATAAAAGCACTTTGGAGGACCAGAAATAACTTCCCAATACTGCCTATTTTTCCTACAGTGAACGACTAATACACTTTCATGTTCTTTACGAAGTTGGAGGCAACTGGAAAATTATCTACTTTAAATAACATAACCTTTCAACTAATTATTTACTTGCTTAGGACACTAATTACTATCAGATGATTGTTAATGATGACAAACCAGAATTATCCTCTTCTTCATCAGAATTGAAGGATGTACAGTTCAAGCATTTTTTACAACCTTCCTTTTCTAAGAAATCCTCAGAAATATCGCGATCCCAAAGTCAACCACAAATTGGGTACTTCCTTGAGAGAGAATATTTTGAAGGAGTGACTATGCATTCCGTCTCAAGTTGTGTCAACGTCATTTCCCCCTTCATGCTTTTCTATTAGTTACTGCCTTTCCACTGAAGTGCATCCCTTTGTGCCAAAAAAAAACTGCAAAATACAACATGTGATTGGAAATATGAGTTTCTTTCAGTTACTTCCTCATTCATCACCGTGTTATCTACCAAATCTACCACGTATGATCACCAACTATTCCGATGTATTTTGAGCCGCTGAGTCCGAAAATGACCTTCATTTTTCCCTGTCACCTCTCAGTTTTCCGGGAAAGCGACTTTTCCCTGGAAAATGAGCAAATTTGAAGTATATTTTTCATGCATGCCATTTATTTGTATAAATTTTCCTGGACCCGTGGTACAGTCATTCTTATGTGTTTTAAGCCGCTGGATCCGAATATGACCTCAGTTTTTTTCCATCACCCCCGAATTTTTCGGTAATGTCGATCTTTCAGAGCCTAAATTTGTGTATAAGCTTTCCCGGACTCAAAGGGATCAAAAATGTATTTTAAACATGTCTGCGACGTGTGATACATCGATTCCTATGTATTTTGACTCGCTAAACCCGAATATGATCTTGGATTTTTCCGATCACCCACGATTTTCCTTAGAAAACTAACTTTCTAGGTGTTTTTTGGACGATTTTCCTGTTGTGAGGAGTCTAAGAAATTTTCTGAGATCCTCTCTGGATCTCTCCTGCTATATTAAGAGGAACTGAATCCAAATTTGACCTCTATTCATCTCTGACAACCCCCCATTTTCTGGAAAGTCAGACTTTTCCGGGAAAAAAGCTTTTCCGAACCGTCCCCACCTCCAGGGAAATTTGAAAAATTTTCCGCAAGTGTGATACATCGATTGTTATGTAATTTGAGCTGGAAAACCCTAATTTGACCTCAGAAATTCGTTATCACCCACCATTTATACGGAAAGCTCGATTTTCTGGGAAAATTTTGTAAATATACCAAAAAACACGTTCTCCAAGAAAAATCTACTTTTCCGACAAAATGGAGGGTGCTAGGAAAAATTGGAGGTCATATTCTGATTCAGCATTTAAAACTACATAGGAATCTCCCCTTCACGGATCCAGGATAATTATTTAAATAAGACTTGCATGCCCGACTAAAATAAGTCAATTTAACTCAATCTCCCTGCAAAAAGTGTCTTTTTTACAAAACTGAGGGCTCATAGAAAAAAATAGAAGCCATTTCCGGACTCAGGGACTCACAATACCTAATGCATAATCTAATTTGTAGCCAGGAAAAATCTTACGCACATTCCACAAGGTGTAACAGTCGCAAAAACACCGTAAATGGTCAA
Source organism: Bemisia tabaci (assembly GCF_918797505.1). Lineage (NCBI taxonomy): Eukaryota > Metazoa > Arthropoda > Insecta > Hemiptera > Aleyrodidae > Bemisia > Bemisia tabaci. The sequence continues at coordinate 28,198 of NC_092793.1, forward strand.
AAATAACCATTTTTTCCAAAAAATCGAGTTTTCCGTAAAAATGGTGGGTGATAACAAATTTCTGAGGTCAAATTCGGGTTTTCCAGCTCAAATTACATAAGAATCGATGTATCACACATGCAGAAAATTTTTCAAATTTCTCTGGAGGTGGGGACGGTTCGGAAAAGCTTTTTTCCCGGAAAAATCGGACTTTCCAGAAAACGGGGGGTTGTCAGAGATGAATAGAGATCAAATTTGGATTCAGCTGCTCTTAATAGGTACAGCAGGAGGGATCTAGAGAGGATCTCAGAAAATTTCTTAGACTCCTCGCAACAGGAAAATCGTCCGAAAAACACCTAGGTAGAAAGTTAGTTTTCCAAGGAAAATCGATTTTCCGGGAAAATCGTGGGTGATCGGAAAAATCCAAGATCATATTCGGGTTTAGCGAGTCAAAATACATAGGAATCGATGTATCACACGTCGCAGACATGTTTAAAATACATTTTTGATCCCCTTTGAGTCCGGGAAAGCTTATACACAAATTTAGGCTCTGAAAGATCGACATTACCGAAAAATTCGGGGGTGATGGAAAAAAACCGAGGTCATATTCGGATCCAGCGGCTTAAAACACATAAGAATGACTGTACCACGGGTCCAGGAAAATTTAAACAAATAAATGGCATGCATGAAAAATATACTTCAAATTTGCTCATTTTCCAGGGAAAAGTCGCTTTCCCGGAAAACTGAGAGGTGACAGGGAAAAATGAAGGTCACTTTCGGACTCAGCGGCTCAAAATACATCGTAATAGCCGTTTTTCGTACCAGAGAAAAATTGTACCTACATTCTGCAGGGGGTAATAGTCGCAAAAACACCAAAAATGCCCGAAAATGGCCATTTTTCCGGGTAAAATTGACTTTTTCGGAAAACTGGAGGGTGATGGGAAAAAACGGAGGTCATATTCGGATTCAGCGCCTCAAAATACATAGTTATCACCTTATCTCGTCCGGGAGACATTTTTGTCATTTTTTTTTGTTGCACAGCGTATCGAAGCGCCATAAAGTTATGCAAAAAGTTGCGATCTTCGACGGGAGTTCGCTTCTCCCCCGGTTTTGCGTTTTTCTTCCCTGACTTTCCCGGTCGCTAGACACCCTGATGAGGGATTCCGTTCTGCGCTCGGCCGCCGCCTCTGACCTGAAAGTTTCAGCCGTACTTTCTCTGCGCTTGTAATTCTAAGTGCCAATATGTTTGGCTCAAAAAATCAAGCAAAAATTAATCTATATCTTGTGGATCTGCTTTTTGTAATTCGAGAAATATTATTTCAGTTATCGTCGAAGGAAAGTGAAATTCTCAGTGGGGACTGGTGGCGCTATCTCTAATCTTGAATTATCCCTAATCGAACCCTGGATTCACCTTAATTGATGATATTCATTAAATCCAACCTCCTTCCTCCTCCAAGGAAAAAGTTGGAAAATTTCGAATTTCAAAAATCATTTCCTAATGAGTATCAATTAATTTGAAATCCCAATAAATCTCAAATTTAGAATTACAAATTTAGAGACTTCGGTCAGTTGGAAAGGGATGGAGATGGTAGCGCGAGAAAGTAAAAACTTTTTCGTGACCGCACTTAGAACCCTAATACGTCAATCAATATCGTTCCTTCTGTGATTGACTGATTTGGAAGCAATATCATATCAGACTGTACATCCTTCAATGGTTGCTTTCCATCCTTCAGAGAAATTATGGTGTTCTTTGGGTTATTCACCTGTTGTGTTGTATGATTTATAAGAGTTGTTCCATTTTCAGAAATAATCTAGCTCTGATTATTTTCACATTTCCATCACACGAACCTCCCCACATGTCCTCGCCTGGAGGACTTTTTCCCCTCAGATGAGAAGACTTTGTTCCCAGGTGATAAAATCAAACATCAATTCAATTATAGTAAAGGGAGTAAACAACACTTTAATATATAGTGCTACGTTAAAAGTTAACTTCACATTTCATGCACAGTACATGTTTTGGATTTCTTAATGTTTTTGTTTGAGCCACTGTTGGATCGGCAGTTTGATATTGTAGTGAATGGCGTTTACCGCTGAACTTTTACTTCATCATTCGAAATAACATTCCAGAAAATTGACTAAAAAATAAAAAAATGATGAAGGAAAAAACTTTTGAAGGGTCATAAGAACTGACACATCAGCAGCCGTGTGTGTGTGAGAAGTCTTAGTTGCACAAAATGCTATCATTTTCATATTCTCACTTGTTGACTTTATTCAGCTACAACTTAGAGAAATTCCGTCTCAAGAAAATATGAAAAACCATCTGAAAAATATATAATACAGTACTCACACTTAATATTCGCGTCCAACTGGATCTTTGCATCTTCCAATTTATTAAGTTAGCAAAACAGACAAAAACCAAGCGAATAACTAACGCACGAACGAAATGTAGCTTCCGATTTTCCGACAACCTAAAAACAAACATTAAAACCATTAGTAAAACTACAAAATATGAGACAGTACTTGTAACCCCCACATGGAACTGCGTCATAAAGGTGTCTGAACATTGTGCTGCGTATTCTCTCATCTAAGAAGAGAAGAAAGGGAGCGAATCAAGGTTCCTTTAGAAATCAAAGCAGACATTTATTGCAAATGGTGCTGAAGACAGACAAAAAATGATCATCATTCACCGAGCAGGAGGCTCATTAATTATCCTGAAGCTTCTACTGTCATCTAAGCAACGCCAACTATTTGATGCTGCAGTTTTTCACTGGTTACTGAAGTTCCAGAGGATACCCCTTTAGATTTAAAATCATCACTTCTCCTTCATTTAGATGATGCATCATGGAGAGACGAATCGAAGAACACTTTTTGTCCGTTCCTCAATTTCCAAGCACTCAGGAGGAGTGAGAGATTTTAGAGACAGGTATCAAAGAGGTACTAACATTGAAATTTAGTTACTCATATGGTGGACTCGATAGCTGGAAATGGGGTAAAGGGAGTGAATGAAAAATTTGAATGATGGGTGAGGAAGGCTTAAAAATTAAGATAATAAATTTTTAAGTTACTTCACTCATCTTAAGAGTTTTCCTTTGTCATTCCTGACTTGTAGTATTAGCTAGTAGTTATTGCTCTTGCTATTAGCCACTGCCCACCAATTCGGGTATAAACTAAAAACTCTTCAAGATGAAAATTTTTAGACGTGAAGAAAATTAACAACAAATAGGCAACAAAAGTTTTGCCTCACATGTCGCATTCCAAAACATTATGAGGGTGCTTGCAGAGGGTCGTGAAAAACAAATTCTCAATATTTCGCCAAACAATCTCACCTCTAATCAACAAAATTGAAGGCAGCATTTTAATTACATTCTAGTCTGACGATCTCTCACCATCACATGGAAAGAGAAGATGTGTAACTGCGCAATGGGTGCGTACCTCATGCCTATGACATTGCCTGAGAGCAACACAGAATCAAGCCCCTGGTCATATACTTAGTTCAACTGTTACCCTTCGGACAGTTAATGTGATAATCCCCTGGTGTTACATTGCTTTCCATACCTGGTTTGCACCGTAAGATTCTTCACCTACGATAGTCTTAAAAGGGCATGAAAAAATATTTAGTGACCGTAGAGATAAGTGGTAATACTTACATCTGGCAGATTTCAAATAATTGTGAAACCTGAGAAAAAAATACTGATTGAACTTAGAACCGTCTTGCTATGGAGTCAAGAACAGCGCAGAAGGACTGACAATGAGACACATGGCCAAAATACAAAATCTTATTAAAAGTTCACGAATCGCCTGAACTTCAGTTACATTTCTTGAATTTAAAAGTTTAGTTTAAAATCTAAGAGTATTAATGGCAGCGAGAATTTTTAAAAAAACACTTTTCTGAGAGTAGTGTTAAAATCTCAATTTTGAGATCTTCAGAGTCTTAACTGGCTCATGACTGGAACAACAGTTCACTTTTTTCCCAAATTTTTTCCAAAACACAGTAATTTCCCTATGATAAGAGCTTGAGTCCGCAATTTTGGATTCTAGTTTCAGGAAGACGGCCATTTCGTTTGTGAACAAGATGTTTTCTTACATTCAACGAAACATCAAAACATGTTTCTTTATTTCTTTAAGATTAACTGCTGACTCTTATCAGTAGAGAAGAATTCAAGCACTTCAAGGACTTGAAAAAAATGTCAAAACCAATCACTTTCGAAGGTCGAACGAATCGTGAAGATGGGATGACATGATACTCACTTTAACCAGCATGCGCTTGTCGGTTGGTGTAAGCTACATTTTTGTTTCGAACATGTGCACATACAGATTGACAATATAGGACAGAAGCTCTTCGTAACCGATTGTTTTTTCCAAATTATCTTTCACTGTGTCCCGAATTTTGTTCTGTATAGAGAGAAACATGAATAAATTCTGCGACTCCAGCAGGGTGAGTGAATCTGCCATAACTTTCAAGAACTGGGTGACACTGAAAAAAGAAGCAATGGTGTAGAGACTTGTCATAATACTTTTGAGCTGCAACAGAGGTTTGATATGAATCAGAGGGAAGGGAGAAAACTGGTTGATGTCAAGAACAAAGGACTTAACTCTCCACAATGCGACACAGGGTTGCCACAGAGTTTAGAAAAGGAATTTTCCAGACTCATTAGGGTAAAATTCCTTGACAATTGAAGATATGTCAGATGGCTGAAAGACATAGAACTAGGGAAAGAAAAGAAGAGACAAATGTCACGTCCAAAAATTGCACCATTCAACAGATATTTACATGCTAACCAATGGGCCAACTGATGATTGATGCATTCAGACTGATGTGACTTTTGTCTCTTCTTTTCTTTCCCCAGTCCTAATAAACTCTAATTAAAACGTAAAAGATTGCAATATTTATTTTTGGACAGCTCTTGTAGAGACTTTTGCGATATTACTTCTGTACACACATTTTTTAAAAATTATCTTCATTCAGGTACACAGGAGAAAACTTCAAAATGGAGAAATTTTTTATTACTTTACAGCCATAAACTTACCGGCGATGGGTAGAATAATCATTTTTCACACTTGATTTCATGTTTTTCGGCTTATCTAGCACCGCAAACATATTGATAAATTTTGCTAGGGTGAGCGAGTAGGCTTCCGACGCAATCCTTCCTCTTTTCAGCATGGCACAGCCTTTTTACCTCTGCACAAAATCTTTCAATAGCTTTTCGCTGTGAAAGAAATAATTGGAGTTAGAGATTAATGATCTCACTAAATTGATTTATTCATTGACAGTAAAAGTTAGGTGATCAAAATGTGCACCTAACTTAGAAAACTCTTTCACCTACGTTTTTCATGCTCAGTGTGCGCTGGAGTAACTACCCTCCTGGCCACCATCAACGTTGACAATCAACTGATGATTGGGACCACACCAGCTGCTGAAATGCGGACTGAGCGTAAAACATGATTTAGTAGGTAAAAAGTAAGACTTTCCTAGATGTCATGTCCAGTTTAATAGAAGTAAATAAATTGAGGAATAACATCGTTCAACATGGGTTCTGTCCTTCCAACCAAACCAACTTTTTTTGTTTCCTAGGTGCTACAGTGGTCCGTAAATGCCCATATAAACTTCAGGGAAATTGTCTGGTGCTTAGAACGCCGCCATTTTAAAGTTTTCAAATTTGAGAAAACCCACAATTAGATTTTTGCAAATATCTCCTCAACGGTTCATCCCACAAAAAAAAAAAAAAAAAAAAAAAAAAAACAGCAGAAAGAACACAAAATTTCCTACGGAAATCATCCTCCCCTGTTTTTTCTGGCTACTTCTTTGATCGTAAATTTGACATTTTCTTCAAAAATCAGCTTTTAAAAAAGCACATTTTTGCTGATTTCAGGAGAAACTTTGCTTCAAATCTCCAGCCACGATTATCTGAGATAAAAACTGTAATGCTCATTGAAAAGAGCGTAGAATTTACTTCTAAATAACATATGTAAATAGTTTCTGAACTTGATTTAATACCTCATGAGTAGATCACACTAGTCAGTGAGATCAAAAGCCCAAAAGTTCAAAAATTTTCAATCAGAATCAAAACTTGTGAGCTCTAATAAGTACTAATACCAAACTTACCGTCTTGCAGTACAAAACTTGAGCCTCACACTTGTGCTTTGATGCCGTTTTGGATTTCGCAAGATTTTCAGTTGGGTTCACTGACTAGTGTGATCTACTGATGAGGTATAAAAAGACCCAAAAGTGTAGATCTCTCGACGTGATCTCACCTTAATATTCCAATGCAAACTACCTGAGCTGAACACTCTCCCCCATCAGTTTTGTACTGATCCTCATTAGAGCTCAAAATTGTTGGCTCCGATTGAAAATGTTTGAACTTTTAAGCTCTCCCCCCCCCCCCCCCTCCATATAGTGCGGGCCCAGCACTATTTTACCACATTGTTACACAGTTTGAGCCACGGTTTTAGGTTTTTTTCTTCTTCTTTTTTT
>NC_092793.1:35148-59154 GCF_918797505.1 Bemisia tabaci
GATAGTATGAATTATTAACCAATACAACAAACAACAAAACCAACAAAACAAGAACAAAACTAACAGTAACAAAATTATTGGAACCCTAGTCACAAAAGGCTCTGAAAGTTTAGTTAAGGAACCTACTTAGAAGAATGCAGCCTGCCTTGGCCATGTAACGCAATTATGAGAGGAACGGTAAATCATCAAGAATGACTACCATGTCAATAAATATTCCTTATAACTACTAGGATCATTTCAACGGAATTTTAACATTTCCAGCAATACCAAAAGCAGCAACAGTACGAGTGGGTGAGTGTCGTTTTGAGCGAGACATGTGCGATTGGTCGAATGGGACAGATAAAACCATCGCTTCATGGCGACTGGCAACTATTACAAGGCGTCCCGCAAACTTGCCTGATAAAACTTTTGGAGCCCCCGGTGAGTTCGTAATTTTGTTTCACCTTCTTTTTTGCCTCTTGAAGCAATTAATTGACATTACCATGATGAAATCTTGAAATTGATTAAATTAACTGGCCAAGAAGAGAGAAAAGGAAGAAATAGAAAAATATTAGAAAAGAAGGTACACTTATTTGCGTGCATTTTTTCTTTCTTTCTTTCTTTCTTTTTTTTGAGGGTCAAATGAAGTTAATACAGGGTGATCCAAAAGTCCCTTCCACCCCTACTAAATTTGTACCTAATTAAGGTAAAGATTTGAAACTTTGAGGATGTTTCTAGGTCAAAGGGAGCTACTTTTTAGCTACCCCCTAGAATTTTCAGGGGAGCCCTTTTGAGGAAGCAACGGACCCCAGCTTTTTTTTCTAATGGGAAGGTTCCCTGTGATACTTCGTTCGAAAAAGCATAAAAAAAGACAACTTTTTTTGCGCAATTTTTAGCGCAAACCTAAAGTCAACATCTCAATCCGTTTCAAAATGGCGACCGGTGAAAGTTCACGATGGCCGAAAAGTGACACCGTTTGTTTGTCAAATGATTTGCGCCAAAATCGGTATCCAACGGTATTTTGGCATGAGGTAAACGAATTTGACGTTCGATTTAAAAAGAAACCGAAATCTCCAAAATGGCCGCCGGTTAACGTTCAAATGGCCAAATATTGCCACTTCGGTTTTTTGCCGATGGAATTGTCTGAAACTTGGGTCGACTTAGGGGTATTTTGGCATGATATTAACGTATTTGAAGTTCGATTTCTAAAAAAAAAATAATTTTCGGCAATTTTGGAAATTTTGGTTTTCTTAAAAATCTAATATTAAATTCGTTTTTCTCGTGTCAAAATACCCCCCGATACCGAGTTTCAGGCAAATCCATTAACAAAAAACCGAGGTGCCAATTTTCGGCCATTTTGAACTTTAAGCGGCCGCCATTTTGAAACGGATTAAGATATTGACTTCGGGTTTGCGCAAAAAGTTTTCCTTTTTATGCTCTTTTGAACGAGGTATCACAGGGAACGATTAGCTCCATCAGGGGGCACTCTTGAAAAAAAAAATCAGAAAAGAAAATGCCCTAGTTCTACTCACAGAACACGCTCCTATAGTATGACCGTTGAACCCTGAGACAACCTGCACATCGGAACAAGATTTCCTAAGAAATGCCCTTCTTGCACCCAATGCCAAGCTATAGTACCTACTTTCTATCTCGTTACAGATGGATACATATACTATGACTTGTTCAATCAGATTCTTGGTAACAATATGGTTCGATTAGTCTCACCAGTGATACCTGCCGCAGAAGACTCGCAATTGTGTTTCTCGTTTTGGTATGCTGCCTTCGGTGCTGGAGAGTCAGCGGTCATGCAAGTTATCAAGCAAGACAACAGCTCCAATGATGCGCCAGGAGAGAAGGTAAATGGAAAAAAGTGACACATTTTCTGTGAAAGCCGCGCATCAAATCTTTTACTTATACACTCACACAGTTGCACATTTTGTCAGACGAATTACGGGTACTATAATATATTAAAAAAATTAAACAAAAAAAAATATTATTTTGCATGCAGGGCCAGATTTAGGCGGTGGCCGCAAGGGCCACGGCCCACAGCGGCAAATTTAGGGGGCGGCAAATTTTGAAATTTTCTCAAAAGTCGGTATCAAAAAAAAAAAAAATCGGATTAAAAAAAAAATTACTAACGAGAAAAGGCGACAACATCTCTCATTTCCTGAGAGTTGAAGTATAGTAATTTCCAATTTTTTCGTCTTTCGGTGGAACAAGAGACGAAAGCACCTTTCATTAGTGTAGTTGAGAGAAAAACCAAACACGCAATTGAGCCTGGAGCGAAGCGGCGCAGAGAGCAATGATGACTTGAGATGAAAATGCCCTCGGCGCGCCGAGGGCATCAGCCGAGGGCACAGCATGAAACATAAATTAGCGCCTACAAGACTCCATGAATACCTCACGCATTGCGTCAAACGTAGGGCGGTCAGCAGCGGTTTTCGTGAAACGCATAGCGCCTACAAGACTGTAGGGATACTTCACGCAATGCGCCAAACACAGTCCGGTCGGCGCGGTGGTGGAAATTAAACTTATTAAACCATGTTTATTCTTCCATAATTTTTTCGTTCATTTCTTAAAAATAGAAGGCTTTGTCCACACATAGATAGGTTTACGGAACTTAACTCTCGCGCAAAGTTCCGTGAACTTTTGCTAGTGTTGATAGGGCTTTCACAAAAAATGTGCCCAACACGAGTAAACGCGTCTTATGAACCCCTCCTCCTCCAGCACGTTCACATGATGGTTTGTATCGATGTTTCAAAAATAATTAGAAGGAGGTGGCAAAATACAGGCGACCCATGGGCGGCAAAATACTGAATGTCTGAAGTGTTCCGCTTCCGGACATTGATGACGTTTGGTAAATATAAACATGTTTGCCAAAATTTGGGCCAATTTCAACCATTTTAAATGGCGCCAAAGGTCAATTTTGTGATGAAATTATTATATTTTGGTTTAGACCTAGATTTCGTACAAACAACTCGATTTTACGCTGAAATCGTGCGTTAACGAGAAAAATGCCACAGAACTCAAGTTGCAGAAGATGTAACTTTACTCTAGGAAGACGTCTTTGTAAATGATAAAAATCAAATTGAACTAGAAAAACTCAACTCTGTATTTGTTTTTTTTTTTTTTTTTTTTTTTTTGTCCTCAGAATTTCCGAGGTCTTACAAAGCAGTAGCGGTTTAAAAGACTCATTTTTCACGAAAATAAGTCGAAAGAGGGTATAAATGAACTGTAGGCAAGTGTTGAGGATGCAAATGTCATCAGAACTTCCTCAGTTTCAAAAAAAGTTCCAACTTTTTTGCACAATCCTCCAAAAAGCGTACGGCTAGAGAGGCAGGATCGTGCTATAATACGGGAGAAGTGCGGTTTGACCGGGAAAAATTGCGTAACAAACTTTCCCTATGAAATCGTCGTCAGTAGGTCCCCATGAACAACTTCCTAATAGTTAAAAATGGCCCGACCCCGGAACACCCCTCAAAGTGGTTAAAATTGAAATTGGCGGCCGTAATAAGGAGGTCCGGGAAATCGGTATTTTAAAATGCTAATTCTGTCTTATGTGAGGTATCATTTCCTATGTAATTTTGATCGTAAACATAAATGAATTCCACAAGGCCCCCCGGTCAAAGGGGGCGCTCCAAAGCAAAGATGGCGGCCAAATGTGAAAGGCAGGAGGTTGCATTTTATTAAATATTCACCGAAGGAACAAGGAAAGTGAAGTGTCTATATTTTCATTTTATGGCCAAGAAACCTAAATTTGATGTTATAAATGCATTTAATAAAGGAAATCAAAAGAAACATACGACAACGGATAGAAACGTAAGCTCAGAAGCGTTATTAATGTGTTAATGGGTCAACAGATACTCTCTTCCAATTCTTTTGCGTGCATTTTCTCCGTTCTTTAACAATACCTGCACACATGATTCATACTGTTTTCTTCCATCAATTTCTTATTACTGAACATATCATAAACTTAATCTTGGATTTGGGGCGCCCCTCTTGATCGGGGGGGGGGGGGGGGGGGGTTATGCCTTCATTTATTAAGTTTACGACTAAATATACAAAGAAATGGAGACCCCTGTCGCTTGTCATTGTTCCTTCGGTGAATATTTAATAAAATGCAACCTCCTGCCTTTCACATTTGGCCGCCATCTTTGATTTGGAGCGCCCCCTTTGACCGGGGGGCCTTGTGGAATTCATTTATGTTTACGATCAAAATTACATAGGAAATGATACCTCATATGAGACAGAATGAGCATTTCCTAGTGGAAGTGAACCTCATGCGGCGGGAGGCCTGCAGGTGATTAACCATCGGCGGCGGGGACTAACCTCCTGCAACCTCCTGCTAACCTCAAGCAACCTCCCGTCGCATGGGGTGGACACCCTGTTCCAGGAAAAAACCGAGTAACCTCCCGCGAACCTCCCGTAGACCTCTCGCAAGCCTTAGTGAGCTGCATGGGGTTGCAGGCCCTTGCTTGAGGTGATTAAGGTTCGCGGGAGGTTCGCGGGATGGTTGTTCGGTTTTTTCCTTGAGCAGGGTGTCCACCCCATGCGACGGGAGGTTGCTTGAGGTTAGCAGGAGGTTAGTCCCCGCCGCGGATGGTTAACCACCTGCAGACCTCCCGCCGCATGAGGTTCACTTCCACTGGGGTTTTAAAATACCGATTTCCCGGACCCCCTTATTACGGCCGCCATTTTCAATTTTAACCACTTTGAGGGGTGTTCCGGGGTCGGGCCATTTTTAACTATTAGGAAGTTGTTCATGGGGACCTACTGACGATGATTACATAGGGAAAGTTTGTTACGCAATTTTTCCCGGTCAAACCGCACTTCTCCCGTATTATAGCACGATCCTGCCTCTCTAGCCGTACGCTTTTTGGAGGATTGTGCAAAAAAGTTGGAACTTTTTTTGAAACTGAGGAAGTTCTGATGACATTTGCATCCTCAACACTTGCCTACAGTTCATTTATACCCTCTTTCGACTTATTTTCGTGAAAAATGAGTCTTTTAAACCGCTACTGCTTTGTAAGACCTCGGAAATTCTGAGGACAAAAAAAAAAAAAAAAAAAAAAAAAAAAACAAATACAGAGTTGAGTTTTTCTAGTTCAATTTGATTTTTATCATTTACAAAGACGTCTTCCTAGAGTAAAGTTACATCTTCTGCAACTTGAGTTCTGTGGCATTTTTCTCGTAAACGCACGATTTCAGCGTAAAATCGAGTTGTTTGTACGAAATCTAGGTCTAAACCAAAATATAATAATTTCATCACAAAATTGACCTTTGGCGCCATTTAAAATGGTTGAAATTGGCCCAAATTTTGGCAAACATGTTTATATTTACCAAACGTCATCAATGTCCGGAAGTGGAACATTTCAGACTTTCATTTTTTTGATGCACCCTAAGGCGGCCCATGGGTGGCAAGTAGGTAAATCCGGCCGTGTTTACATGGAGTGTTTATAAAAGTCGTATTTAATTGTTAGGCGCGATAACTGTCAGGAATACCTATAACTATATTTACAAGAATCCCAGGTAGCAGTGCTCGCGATAAATTGCGATTTTATCAACGTCGATTTATTGCAATATTATCGGGAGAAAACTTGCGATAAATTGAGATAAAAGTTCGATTTTATCGAACGCGATATTATAGAGATAAAATTTCAGTATCTCATCAACGCCCACTAACGCATGAATGATGCTTATGGAAGATGTTTCTATGCCGCCGCCCCCCCCCCCCCAATTGAGATGAAAATGTGTCAACTTCTAAAATCGCCTCTGCATGGTCATAAGGGAAAGGGTATGAGGTAGTTTTGGGAGTGTGGAGAGGAGAAGTGGGGTAAAACGGAGTTTGTTTTGAGGGGTTAAAATGCAATTAGCGGAGGTGTAAGAACGATTCGATACGGGGTTGGGCGTGGGGTTGGGATGGTGGTAGGTACGCCCACACCGAGAAGATATTCTCGGCGTTTTTACCACTGGTCTGTTGGTAACTTTACCATCTCACTTCTTTTACCAATCATTGGTAATGTTACCAAGACAGACTGGTAAGCTTACCTAAAAACCAGTATTTTAACTGGTTTATTCAGGTAAGAATACCACTTTTATTGGTAGGTAATCAATTCCCGGTAAGGTTACCATTTTATCTCGGTAATTCTACCACAGTCGATAAGAAATATTGGCGTTTTTACCAAGCTCCATCGGTAACTTTGCCATCTCACTATTATTGGTAATTTTACCGAGACAGAATGATAAGATTACCAATAGACCCTTATTTTACCAACCGTATTTCAAGGTATGAAATAAAATACAGACGAGGGAAAATAAAAAAAAAGTCTAATGAAAACTCGGTATCAGTCTACGCAATGACAAAAGTTGTGAGGTTGCGAAGCGCCAATCCATTTAAGAAGCTTGAATTTGCACTCATTGGCCATATAGTGGCCATAGCCTAGTGGCAATGTGCTGGCCTACCACCGCTGCGACTCGGGTTCGAATCCGCTTGGAGGCTCCGGGGATTTTACTCTCGTCTTCGTCAAAGGACCTGACGGCTGAACCGGACGGAAATCGGCTGAAGACGCGTGAATCCGCCGCACAGGTCATATGGCTCGCGGCGAGAAACAGCGCGAACCCCATTTTTTTGGCGATTTTATCTCCGATAAAATCGTAAAAAAATCTCAATTTAATTTCGAAATGTCGCGATTTTTCCGTTGAAAAATGGTACTTGGGAAGATCGGTAAATTTAACTGGGCTCATCAAAATCTTCTGGTGAAAACGTTCAAAGCAGCCAGAGATACATTTGTGAAAATAATTGCGACCTTATACAGCTCTAGAGCACACCTCATACCTATTTCTTACCTGCACATAAATCTGTTTGATATAAATACCTACTTCCAATTTTTAAATTAAGAAAATGAGAAAAAGGAGAAATTAAAAATAAATCCATAAGACCAACCAACTTATTTACTAGAATAATTTTTGCCCTTTTCAATACAACTCTAAGGCATTCTTTAGACTCCGACTTCTCCCGATTGAAGTATCGGACAGCGGTTAAAAATTTACATCGTGAGGACGCGGGTGCGTCGTGCTCCAGTTATGCCTGACGTTTTCCAAAGGTAATCTTAGAATTTAAATGTTTAAGTAATGACCTTTCAAGTGTGTGCCAGTACCTAAATTCTGCATCGTTTAGTGTTTTATTTGTGACTGTGCGTGGTGTTTGTGTCAAAATTTTGAGAAATTCTTTAAGACCCATCACTGCCAGTCCTCGGAAAGAATTCGAAGAATTTCTAGAATTCACTTTCCGCCTTGTAACAGAGTTGTCATGCTGAAAAAAAAATGACTTATCACCTCGTGTCACAAGAGCTAATTCGTTATTGAGACAGGGCACGAACAACAATACGCTCAATAAATATCAGCCCAAATCTACCAACTCTGGCACTCCTAAAGGCGACAGAGGTCAAATCCGACTATCGACAGATAAGGCTGATGCATCTCGAGACGGCAACAACAAACGGTGGCGGTCTCTCATATGCATGAACAAGCGTCCAACGCGCTATTGCCGCATCAACAAAAAAAAGCGGTATCAGGTGTCAGGATTGCGTCATCCCACATAGCACAGAATATTGATATAATACTACAATAGTACTGACACGTCAGTAGTGTCAGTATTTATATAATGCTGATGTATCCTGATTTAATATTATATCAAGATTATGCCAGTATTTATTAGTTACTGATTTGGAGCTGTCAAAATATTGTTACAGTATTGGCCGAAAAGGTTGATGTCATATGGAAATCAGGGTTATGACAAGGTCATCAGAACACTGCAGGACACCGACAATATGTATGCATTACTACCTTGACACTGACACGTCTGTACACTCAGCGCACTCTGTCAAGTAGATATGAAAGTTCAGACGATGACCGTCATTTTCATAGTACTACACATGTATTACATTTGAAACATGAATTACACAAGTATACAAGTATTGAATATTATAAACCACTTACTTGATGTCCTGCGACGTTTAGTAGCGTAAAATACCCGGACGCCCTCGAGTGGATTTGAACCCGAACCGCGGAATTCCTAGCCCAGTACTCTGCTATTGAGCCACGGGGAACTGATGGTATTTCGGGTTAAAATCACGCCTGTCAGGCTGTTACAGCATGCATAGCATCAGTGCGCGGCTCGACTTTCATCATAACTTTGATTAACACCGTGTTTTCTTAGGCTTCTTTTTCTTCCTATATTTTTCTTCATTTTTTCGTGTTAATTTCTTTTCGTGTTATTTTTTTTTTACCTCGTCAGCATTGACTCAATACTGTTGTTTGATATATTGAAGGTATTAGTGTTATATTCATGCTGACGCGGTATACCTTTTAACCGACAATCTTAATATCATACTGCATTAGTGTTGGTGATATCATGTCAACATCCAACAATATGTATCAGTATTGACATAAGATTCTGTGCTATGTGGGATCCATTCTCTCCACCAAGAAGCGAGGCGCCGCTCCAAGAGGATCAACATCTCCTTCCCTATCAGAGTCATCTCCATTAAGCTCCACCAAGATATCCACTCGTAAGGCCAGATTGACCATGATCTCCAACCCCACATCCCTACCAATTTCACCTGTTGCGGTCAACAATGCTGTTCCTACTCAAACAGAGAGATGGATCTACTCCAACAGAGAGACTCTCTAATCGATGAAGTGGCAACGGTCAAAGAGTTTAATTGTAAATTGGTTAGAGATGTCGATAAACTCAAGGAGGAAATTAGAACACTTAAGTTAAATCTAGAGCAAAAAACTAGCGAAACTGAAATACTCTTAAAACGTCTAAATAAGAATTCAACAATCACTAATTATCCTATAAAGCAAGCTGGAGAATGATGAGCCTCCTGCCATGCGGCGGGAAAGGGATCATTTGGCAAGAAGAAATGCCGCTTTAATAAATAGTATTAAAAGAATTAATAGTAAATATAAGTACAAACCCGTTAATTGTGATTTTAGCCTCAGAAATACTGTAATTTTCAAAAAATTTAGGAGTATAGATATAAATTGTAAGCAAGGTACTTCAGCCAATGTAATGATCAAAAATCATGTTGATAAGGCTAACAAGAGAAAAAGTAACCCAAATCCACAACATTAGAAACATACAGAGGCTACTGTTGATTCAAAGATAATAGCTGGCAGTCACGGTAGGGAGCTCTGTGTTAGAGTAAACAGGCTTAGGGGAAAAAACTCTACAGCAAGTATTTTCCCAGGAGCAAAATTCAAGGAAATCAAAAATACAGATATAGCGAGGTATGAAAATTCGGTAGTCATTGCGGGCTCAAATGATGTAGCAAATGGTGAGGGCTAAACTTTTCTTCATGAAGTAAGCGTTCTTGTTAAGGAAGAACATAGGAAACGTAACCTAATAATAGCCACTCTGAACGTAACCTAATAATAGCCACTCTTACCTCTAACCTAACTCTTCCCCCAAGGTTTGATCTCAGTCCATGGGCAAGAGTTAATCAAGAAATTAGGACCCTTAATGAGGAGATAATAGAGCTTTGTGGTTATTACGACAATGTTTACATTTTAGATTTCCATAACTTATCAAGGCCAATGTTTACACGCCATGGGCAGCATCTAAATAACAGAGGAAAGGATAAGTTGGCTAGTATGATCAGTGATGTAATTGATCTTTTAAATTTCAATTTAAACTAATGCAAATTGACGTGGCCAAAACAAGCTTGCCTAGAAATGAGAAAGCCACTCCACTCGATGAACTAGCGAGTGCAGGCGGAGTGACAGGTAGTGCAATGATAGATAAGACAAGACCTAGTAGTTTAGCGAAATTTGACTTCACACTGTTTGTTCAAAATGTACGGAGTATGAATGACCCATTAAAATGTTCCATGATTGAGGACATAATTAATGAAGAAAAGCATAAAATAATTTGTATAACTGAGCATTGGCTTAAGGATGAAATCTTAGAATGCAATCTACTACAAAATTTTAAATTAGCATCCTGTTACTGTAGGAAACAATTTAAAGGTGGTGGAACTGCAATATTTGTGCGTAACAGCATTTCCACAGAGGAGTGTAAATTTATTTCAGAGATTAGTATAGACAAACATTTTGAAGTTTCAGCGACAAATTTAAAAGGCAGCACAACTGACTTAATTCTTATGTGTATATAAAGGTCACCGAGTGGGGACTTTAATGTATTCCTAGAAAAGTTAGAAGAGATATTTAGGAAGCTAGATGTCCAACAAAAGTATATAATCGTAGGTGATTTCAATGTGGATGTATCAGAAGAATCTAAACAAAAAAAAGACCTCCTCAATGTTTTTAAAACAGTCAATATGAGGCCAACAATTTTTGAGCCAACAAGGATTACGGCCACATGCGCCACAACCATTGACAATATGTTTACAAAGGACTACGTGCAAAACGGGCCATTTGGGGCTCGGGGAGGATACCTTTGAGACTTGCCCTTTTCATTCACCTAACAAAGCCCCATCTTTCCTCAAAGTTTCAAGCCCCCCAAAAATTTTCTGGGAGACGCGGCGGGGGGTCAAAGTTAAAAACCGGCAAAATTTTCGCGAATTTATTACTCGAAAACCAAGAAGTTTTGGAAAACGCGGTTTAAACGAGCGCATTCAGCGTGACGAGAGCTTTCAGAAAATGTATGACATCATAGGGTTTTTTCAACTTCAGCTCGAGTTATCGCCTCCGAAGCGCCGGAACACTCAAAAAAGACCCCTTATTTTTTCACGTTTGGGCCGATTTAAAAAAAAGCCATTTTTTTATCTTGATGAAAAACTGAAATGTTGTTCCTGACTCTCTGTAGCCCCTCTAGCTCTTTACCGCATGCTGGGGAAATGTTTTGGTCGCGAGTTATAAGAGCGGAATGGAGCGAAGGTCGGGAAAATCGGCTATTTTAAACTGCGCGCGCGGCGTTGATCGGAGGGAAAACGTCCCCTCCCACTCAGGTCGGCGAATCACACTCCTCTGCCGACCTCGCATTGTTGCCACATGTCTCCTGATCCGTCGCCGCGCGCAGTTTAAAGTAGCCGATTTTCCCGACCTTCGCTCCTTTCCGCTCCTATAACTCGCAACCAAAACATTTCCCCAGCATGCGGTAAAGAGCTAGAGGGGCTACAGAGAGTCAGGAACAACATTTCAGTTTTTCATCAAAATAAAAAAATGGCTTTTTTTTAAATCGGCCCAAACGTGAAAAAATAAGGGGTCTTTTTTGAGTGTTCCGGCGCTTCGGAGGCGATAACTCGAGCTGAAGTTGACAAAACCCTATGATGTTATACATTTTCTGAAAGCTCTCGTCACGCTGAATACGCTCGTTTAAACCGCGTTTTCCAAAACTTCTTGGTTTTCGAGTAATAAATTCGCGAAAATTTTGCCGGTTTTTAACTTTGACCCCCCGCCGCATCTCCCCAAAATTTTTGGGGGGCTTGAAACTTTGAGGAAAGATGGGGCTTTGTTAGGTGAATGAATAGGGCAAGTCTCAAAGGTATCCTCCCCGAGCCCCAAATGGCCCGTTTTGCGCGTAGTCCTTTAGATATGAATGAATTTTTGACAGGCGTAGTTGAATGTGGGATATCTGATCACTCAGGTATCGAGATCAAGTTGAGAGGAGCAGATTATCACATTGAGCCTAAAACCAAATGTACCATTAAAGATTCATCCACATTCGGAGTTAGAATTTATGATTACACAATAAGCACATTAAAAGTTGAGTTAATGAATAATTTTTGTATGGAAAAGAATGACCTAAATTTTGATTTGTTTCATACTAAGATTATCCATAAGCATGGTTTATATTTTCCACCCAAACCTTTGAAACATTTCACGAGTAAAGTAGTCAGAAGTGAAGAAATAAAAGCAGCCAAAGCTGCTGTGAATAAATTAACGAAAACTTTACATTATACAGGGTGAGCGAAAAGTCCCCGACCCCCCCTCTAACTTTTGAACGAATTAAGCTAGGGAAATGAAACTTTGGGGATGTTCCTATCTCAAAGGGGACCATCTTTTGGGGGGGTCAAAATTTTGGTCCCCCCTCAGGGGGGGCGCGGGGGGCCCCCAACTTTTTTTTTTCAAATGGCAACCCCTATCTTGTGATACCTCATTCGAAAGAGCATAAAAAACTAAGAATTTTGGCGCAAACCGCAGATCAATATCTTAATTTTTGACTGAGTTATGATAGGTCAAAGGTGAAATTTGACCTATTTTCAAAAAATCATAACTCCGGTTCAAATTATCGCAAAGAAAAAAATAAAACGGGAAAATTTACCAAATTGTGTCCGCTTTTAAGTAAAAATTGCAAAAATCACTTC
This sequence comes from Bemisia tabaci, assembly GCF_918797505.1. Lineage (NCBI taxonomy): Eukaryota > Metazoa > Arthropoda > Insecta > Hemiptera > Aleyrodidae > Bemisia > Bemisia tabaci. The sequence continues at coordinate 47,460 of NC_092793.1, forward strand.
GATTTAATTGTAAGGGGGGGCTCGGACCCCCAAATACGTCAATTCAAAGGTCATTCAATTTTCCCGCGAAATAAGCCAATTTCCCCTGGATTTGCCTCCACATTATCTCAGTAAGGTCAAAATCAGTTCAACATTACGTTGGCAAGTCCCCAAATTTCGGGAAAAGTTAAAAAAAAAACAAAATTTAAGGTAACTAAATTTGACCGTTTAAATATCATTTTTTTTAACTTTTCCCGAAATTTGGGGACTTGCCAACGTAATGTTGAACTGATTTTGACCTTACTGAGATAATGTGGAGGCAAATCCAGGGGAAATTGGCTTATTTCGCGGGAAAATTGAATGACCTTTGAATTGACGTATTTGGGGGTCCGAGCCCCCCCTTACAATTAAATCGAAGTGATTTTTGCAATTTTTACTTAAAAGCGGACACAATTTGGTAAATTTTCCCGTTTTATTTTTTTCTTTGCGATAATTTGAACCGGAGTTATGATTTTTTGAAAATAGGTCAAATTTCACCTTTGACCTATCATAACTCAGTCAAAAATTAAGATATTGATCTGCGGTTTGCGCCAAAATTCTTAGTTTTTTATGCTCTTTCGAATGAGGTATCACAAGATAGGGGTTGCCATTTGAAAAAAAAAAGTTGGGGGCCCCCCGCGCCCCCCCTGAGGGGGGACCAAAATTTTGACCCCCCCAAAAGATGGTCCCCTTTGAGATAGGAACATCCCCAAAGTTTCATTTCCTTAGCTCAATTCGTTCAAAAGTTAGAGGGGGGGTCGGGGACTTTTCGCTCACCCTGTATGAGAGTAAATAATAGAGCAGTTGATCAAAATGTATATATTGAGTGCAGGAGAAAGTTAAGAAGGTCAGTAGCACATTATAAAGCAGCGTTACTTGATAAGGAAAAAGTAGATATAATGAAATAACTCCAGAATTCTGATAATATATCAAAAACATCCTGGGAAATAATCAATTCTGTTAGAAAAACCAAACCAGCTACTTTGCAGTCATTAAAAATTAATGGAAGTGAAACTGATAATGGTCTGGAAATGGGTAATGCAACCAATGACTACTTTAAGTACTTTACTGAACATATGGAGCACACGGTGAATCTTAATTTACAAATCAATAAATTAAACTATCTACAGAAAGTCAATTCTGTGTTTGAATTTAATTATGTTTATGAATACGAAGTGGAAATGGCAATAAAAAGACTAAAAAATAAAAAATGTGAAAGTGATGATGGGCTAAGTAATTATATTGCAAAAAAAATTTCTCAAGAGCTTATTATACCACTGGCATATTTTTATAATGAAATGATATTAAGTAGAATTTTCCCAGAAAGTCTTAAATATATTAAAGTTGTACCTTTACCAAAAGATAAAGATAAACCTACATTGATAAGTAATTATAGGCCACTGTCCATTGTGTCACCTCTATCCAAGATATTTGAAAATTTAATGAGCAAACAAATTAAGAAATACCTGCACGAAAACAAACTACTATACGAACATCAATATGGATTCACTCACGGTAAGAACACCGATATGGCAGTAAGATATTGTTATGAATCGTTATTGTTAAATAAGAAAAATGTATCTGTCATTATCGCCATTGACCTGCGTAAAGCGTTTGATACAGTAAGGTTTGATGTTATTGAAGTAAAATTAAAGAGGATAGATTTCACTGAATGTGCCATTGAATTACGTATGAGTTATTTGACAGGGGGAACTCAGTATGTAGCGGTCAAAAAGAAAGGAAGGATTTATAAATCAATCCTTAAACTCATCAAGAGTGGGGTTCCTCAGGGCTCGATTTTAGGGCCCCTTACTCTTTTTAATTTTCATCAACGATGTAGCGCAATTTTTGAACATAAAAATTAAAAACTCTGTGTTTACATCGATTTTTAAATTAATTTCATTTGCTGATGATGTGCTGTTACTCATTGCTAACAAAATAAGTTCTGTATTGGAAATTGATGCATACCTACTCGTCAACCTTTTCCACCAATGGTGTGATCTTAATGACATGGCTATGAATGAAATAAAAACCAAATTTATCCTAGTCACTAATAAAATTGACGTAACGATCGACATATTTATTGGTGGAACAAGGATCGAGGAGTCAGAAGTACTTAAATATCTGGGTGTTTGGATAGATAATGACCTGCGTTTCAGTGTACACGTTGAAAACTGCATAAGCAAAATTAGTAAAGGGATCTTTGTGCTAAGATAGTTTAAAAAATTTTGCCAACACAGCTTACTTATGCAAATTTATCATTCATTTATAGTAGGAAATATGAATTATTATTGTTTATCTACATGGTCATTTTGCTCAGTTAAACTAGTTGATAGAATTTTCAAATTGCAAAAGAAAGCAATACGAATTATTTTCGGTATGAAGAATGAAGATTCATGCCATGAGTTGTTTAAAAAACATAAATTACTAACATTTCCAGCAATGATAATTTTAAAGAGAGCAACATACATACAAGAAAACTCCAAACAAATTACAAAATTATCAGATCAGCACAATTTTAACACAAGAAATAAAAATAAGTTCATAACACCAAGAGGAAAACGAGTATGTAAAGCAATGTTTACTGTGTTACAATGCACTTCCTTTAAAGGATTTAAAAATTGATGATAACACAGAATTGCAAAAATTCTCAAAATTGATCACTGAATTCCTAGTGGAGAAAGAATTCTACGCAGTTAGAGAACTGGTGTAGACGTTTATTCAATCTAATTCACTTGAAGAATTGTCTAATTTAACTATTATGCATTTTTCTAATTTTGAATGTTAGTATTAAGTTTAATCTAAGTTGACCCGTTTGTTTGCCTTTTTGCGCATTTTTAACGAAAAAAGTGATTTCTAGTGGTTTCTAGTGGTTCTAATTTGGCAACCTGTTTTTTTTAACCATATGAACGCACCTTTACTTTAAAGAGACGAAATTATAATAGTAGGTATTCTCTTCTGTGAGGGGCTTAATGGTGGTCTATTCGGCGGGAAAAATGTATTCACTTTGCCTAGAAAGTTCCGCAACTTCAAGTTGGTATTCTGATGAATTTTCCATGTACGAGAAAAGGAGGAGTATCGTTACGGGCCTTCTCCGGCCCCACCTGGATTTTGCTGAATGTTTCATATTTTCAAAGGACTAGTCTTAGGTAGACTCTACGCCAAACATTTCACCGAATGGAGCCTCGTGCAAAGGTGCAGCAGCGCCTCGACCCCTAAATCCTGGCATCGAAAAATGGTTAATTTTTTCGACTTTCTCTACTGTTTCCACTTTTTCAGCGGGTGAACTACACGTATTTACTGTACTTACTTTCCATTTCTGGCCTTTGAAAAGGCCTCCAATGAATTCGAAGGGGCTTAACCTTCTATTGTTGCCACTTTTGACCCATTTTTTTTTTTTAAATTTTACACACGTAGAACGATTAGAACGATATTGTGCCATTGATGAAGCTTTAGGAGGCCTTGAACCAAAGGGGTTTTAGTGGGGGACTAGTTATTCCGTTATTACTAATTATTATTTAGTGGACTAATGTGATAGTGTGACTAATTATTATTTAGTGGACGACCTCCCAAGAGATGGGCACAGAGCTACCTTTCGTCCCCGGAGAATTAACCCTCTCTCATCGCCATCATATGTTATTTGTCATATTTATAATTTAGAGGCTAGACAAACAGGGTCACGGCCCTAGTCAGAAGGTAGAAGAAGAAGAAGACTAATTATTGCGATTAAAGAATTTTATGATGGGGCTTTTTCTAGGGTTAAATCACATGGGAAATTATCGTTGGGGTTTTTAATAGCTAAGGGACTTAAACAAGGCCTTGATCAGAATGGGCCTTTTTTCAAAGGCTCTTTTAGAAATGAGCAGTTGCCAAATCAATTTGTTAATTTGTTAAAGTTCTCTCAGAATAAAGACGGGATAGTAGCAGAGCCCGTACAGAAATGAAACTCTAAATTCATCATAGAGAACGAATGGAGAAAATAATAAGTATAATGACATGAAAAGGGTTCTGAAATGAGTAGAAGTGCAGTCTTAAACGGACGTGCGCGCCAAAAGAAGAGCAGCCTTAGACGAGCGTGCCTCTTGAGGCAGCCTTAGACGAGCGTGCCTCTTGAGGCAGCCTTAGACGGGCGTGCTAGCTGTGAGTGCTTTAAACGAGAAATACCTACCTAGCAACTGAACTTAAAGTGGCTCCTGCCGCGGTATTTATAAGGGTGGTTACATAATCATGAAAGGTGGCGTGATGTGATTACATAATCGGTGATAACTGGCCTGGCAGTTATGCAACTGGTTATGCAACCGCTTATCATGCCCCGACCTAATTATGCAACCACCCAAGTAGCATGGATTGCAATTTCATTGCAATGGATTGTGAGTTGATTGCAATTTTTGCTTGTTGCCTATACGTTCATTTGAAGGCGCTTAAAAAGTTGCAATTTTATTGCAATAAGTTTGCAAGAAATGTAGATTATGCTTGTTGCCTAACCTTCTTTTTCAAGGTACTATAAAGACTGCAATTTCGGTGCAATCATGTTGTAACAAATTCACGCCATGTGCCTGGCATCCAATTCTCTAGTTGTTTCAAAGTTTTTTCGACTTAAATGTCTCACCTAACCCATATAGCCCAACATATTTTGAAAATATTGTCACCTTTATCAAAATATTTTCATGGCAATATTGTAATTAAGATATTTTCAAAATATTTTTAAAACATTTTAAAGGAATATTTTGAAAATGTTTACAAAAAATATTTTTAAAATAATTCAAAAATATTGCCTGTAAACATGCATGTTAAAAATATTCCTTAAGAAAGTTTTGAAAATATTTTAAAAATATTTTTTGAAAATATTTTTAAGTTCTCAAGTTAGTATGTGGTGTAATTTACACCGGTGTAAATTTAGTGTGAGTACCTATTACGTGATATCGAAAAAAAAATCAGACAAAAAAAATATGAAAAAAAATAAATAACACGAAAAAAAATAAATAATAGGCAAAAGAAAGAAGCCTGAGAAAAACGGCGTTAATCAAATCTATGATGAATGTTGAGCCACGCACTGACGCAATGCATGCGATAACAGCCTTAACAGGCGTGATTTCAACCCAGCTCATCATCAGCTCCCTGTAGCTCAGTGGAAGAGTGCTCCGCTATGACATTCGCGGGTCGGGTTCAAGCCCACTCAAGGGCGTCCGGTATTTTATGCTGCTAAACGTCGTAGGACATTAGGTAAGCATGGGTTCGAATTATTATAATTTCCCCGGAAAATTTAGGGGTTGAAATTTAAAGGTCGTCAATATTTAAATTTCTTTGCAAAAAAAAAAATTGCAACTTTTTCACAATGAGGGGGTCCGATGTTGTAAAATAATTGCAATTTTCTTGCAAGAAAGTTGAAATCATCTGGAAATTTTATTTCATTTAAATTGCAATTTTTTCGTTGCAAAATGCTACTTGGGCATTAAGTGAAAAAATAAAATCTTTAAATCCTTGGCGTGTAGAATGCCAGAAAACAAATAAACTAGAAATTTAAAGAAAATACGAATCTCTTAATTTGCATGCCTAGCTTAGGCGAAATAAACACAAAATTGACTCTTGTCCCATTCAAAGGGGGTATTGTTTGTCGCCAACCTTTTGAAGTGCACCTTGAAGAGGTTTTAAGGGAATGGAAAAGATGCTGTTCAAGAATGGGCGTCCCACTTCGGGAAGATGGCATCCTTTATAGGTACTCTGTGCTTTGCCGATGATCAGGTGGTAATAGCTCAGGACGAAGAAGATGCGAATTACATGAAGCGCAAGTTAGTGGAAGTATACCGTAAGTGGGGGACAGAAGTCAATGTGGTAAAGACGGTGAAGTTTGTTATCGGTGGTGATCAGCAAAGCATTGAACTGGAGGATGGTCGGAGAATTCAGGACTGTGAAGAGTATAAATATCTAGGAGTATGGTTAACTAAGGAGGAAAATTCGGATCGAGCTATTAGGTAAAGATCGAAATGTGCAAGGCAGGAACAGTATCGCGATGCTAAATGGGGTTCCCTGGGACCAGAATATCTCTAAGGAGACTAAAAGAAAAATTTACAACGTCATCGTGAAGAGTATCGTAACTTACGGGATTGACGTCTGGCAACTGAAGAAAAGGACGCAACTGAAGAAAAGGACGCAACTGAAGAAAAGGACTGAAGATATGCTGAGGGCAACTGAGATGGACTTTTGGCGGAGGTCTTCTGGCATCTCAAGAAGGGAGCGTGTCCGCAATGTAAAAGTGTGCGAGATAATTGGTGTGGAGAATGACATCGTGAACATATCAGGTCCAAGCAGTTGATCTGGTATGGACATGTGCGAAGGATGGCTAACGATCGGTCGCCCAAGGAGGTTTCCGATTGGGTTCCTCCCGAAAGGCGACGGCGTTGGCGTCCTGTGAAAGGTTGGCGACACAGGGTGGAGGAGGAGATCAGAAGGTGCCAATTGCCTGTTGGTCTCTGGGAGGATGGGGGGTAATGGCGATTGGGCGTCGCAGAGCGCGAGGCTGCGCTGTAAAGGCGGCTAAATGTATGTATATTAACGACAATGAAGATGTACGGGCTGTGTTTGGGCCCATCCAGAGTTGCTAAAAGAAATTTCTTTTTTCTCCATGAAATTTCTTTCGACCGACAAAATGTCAAAAATGCTTGTTTTTTCTAACAGAATTTGTTTTTATTTTTAAAGAGAATAATATTCGTCAATTAGACCAAGTGGAGCGCTGTCTCTTCCAGTGCGGTCGCTTAGCTCAAAAATGCACGATGATACGCGGTTTCCGGCTACCAACGTGATCTTGGTCTTTAAATGACCGTTAGACCCTCCCGATTCAGAAACCACCGGGAGCCACCCGCGCTCCCCCGTCCCCCCCCCCTTTTGGCCGCCATCTTGGAAAATGGCGGCCAAAATCGGGTTTTTTCGAAATATCTCGAGAACGGCGGCAGATATCAAATAATTTTCTTAGTTAAAAAAGATTCAGCGTGAAAAAGCGGTATGAATGAAGTACTCATACGTGAAAAATATGAGAGAAGGGAGGGGGGGAGGGGGAGGCCCGCCGCGCCGCTGCGCGCTCCTCTGCTCCTCAGCTGTCTTGCGAAAAACTCGCTGTTTCGGCAGGCGCGCGTCATCACCCGAGGCGTTGCGCCCTCTGGTAATCAAGCAATTAATAACTGGACACTTGAATCTTCCCGCCTTTTTACTTGCTGTGCTCTGGATAGGTTGGTAGATATAGACAAATTTGACAGAAAATAGGTAAGTTTAATTCAGAAATAAACTTTTGCTAAACAATTTGAATACAAGTGGGTGGAAAATAAGTGCCTTATCAATCTATTTCTTTTTAAAGGAACCCTAATTTGAAATTTGGTTCATTTTAGAGTTTAGCGGTATCATTGGATGTAGGGTTCTAAGTGGCTCAGATTCAAATGACTTGGAAACTTGTGTAAACCCGTGCACCGCTAACTTAATTGATGGAGCTGTGTCTGTGCATATCTTAAATAAATCAAATGCTAAAACATTCTCCGAATTCTCCATAAAAGTTTTTCAGTCAGCAATTAAGCGCAAACTGCAGAGCTTTGACAGGGTTGATATTGTTTTCGACAGATATCCGCCTTTTATAGCTTAAAATCAGACACAAGAGAGAAAAGAGGGTCCGGAAGAGAAATTCTCGTAAAAGGTTCGACGCCTCTACCGAAAAATTTTGGCCATTTCTTGAAAGTTGATCGTAACAAGACTCAGTTATTTCAATTACTCGCACAAGACATCAAATCTATGGAGACAATGGGTAAGATCGTCATTTGCACTGATGACGTATATCGATCGTTTCAGCTGGAAATTTGGTTTCAAGCGCCGATATTTCACCGTGTCTCCGCGAGGAGGCAGATACTAGACTTTTCATTCATATGAGAATGCTGTTCTATCAGGTCATAAGTTTGTACTGCTCAGTACTGTGGATTCTGATGTCATCGTGATTGCAACTTCTATGTTCCAAACTTTGAAAGAATTCGGTTTGCAGGTCCTGTTCGTAGAATATGGAGTTGGTAAAAATAGGAGTTTAATCCAAATTTCTAAATTAACATCGAAAATCTCGCCGGATATGCGCAACGCACTGACATTCTTCCATGCGTTTACAGGTTGTGACTCCGTATCGTATTTCTACGGCGAAGGCAAGACGAAGGCGTGGAATATCTGGAATAAATTGGAGAATAATTTAACTGGAACATTTTTGAAGCTTTCATCGTGTAACGAAATTTCTAATAATGATTTTGAAAAAATTCAGCTCTTCACTATTTTTATTATTTATGACTCGTCCAGCCAGGCAAAATCCGTCAATGAATGCAGGAGAGTCTTGTACACTCAAAAAAATCGATCGGTTGAGACATTCCTCCCGCTGAGAAAGCATTGCGCTAGCATTTGCGGAGAGCAATGCTCCAAACTCACATTTGGAAGCATTGCTTGGAGCTGAATCCAGTTGTTCCCGACGTGAAATCTTGGGGTTGGACAAGTAGAACTGAGACCACTGAGGGACTTGCCATCGTGCCACTGATGTGGACCACCCTATCAGAGGCTTCGAAAGAGTGCTACGAGCTAATATCTTGTGGATGTAAAACAATGTGTTAAAAAATTGCAAGTGCCAACGCTTTAATTTAAAGTGCACAGCACTTTGTTTATGTGGTGGGCAATGCTCATAAAGATTTGCATTTCCAACTTACGGCCCGAAGCACTCTAATTTTGAATCCATCTTTCAAACAACCGTACTAATATCGTACTAGTTTATTGCAAAACTTAGCTCATGAATACCAAAAGAATTTATCCTCTCATGCCAAACATTTGGACTGCATTTTGCGATTTGGAACTATAAATTCTGGCTCTTCTTGAAAAACACGGATAAGCGTAGGGAAACTAATGGCACGTACGTTGGTTTTAAACCGGGCTAGAATTTATAGTTTCAAATTGCAAAATGTAGTCAATTTACTCTTCCGTCAAAAATGTATTTTATTAACATTTATTTGTATCTTATACTTCCTTTTATTTTAGTTTTTTTTGTGAGACTGTTGCAATACACCCAACGGGTTATACACCCAACCCCCCAAGTAGCATTTTGCAACGAAAAAATTGCAATTTAAATGAAATAAAATTTCCAGATGATTTCAACTTTCTTGCAAGAAAATTGCAATTATTTTACAACATCTGACCCCCTCATTGTAAAAAAGTTGCAATTTTTTTTTTTTGCAAAGAAATTTCAATATTGACGACCTTTAAATTTCAACCCCTAAATTTTCCGGGGAAATTATAATAATTCGAACCCATGCTTACCTAATGTCCTACGACGTTTAGCAGCATAAAATACCGGACGCCCTTGAGTGGGCTTGAACCCGACCCGCGAATGTCATAGCGGAGCACTCTTCCACTGAGCTACAGGGAGCTGATGATGAGCTGGGTTGAAATCACGCCTGTTAAGGCTGTTATCGCATGCATTGCGTCAGTGCGTGGCTCAACATTCATCATAGATTTGATTAACGCCGTTTTTCTCAGGCTTCTTTCTTTTGCCTATTATTTATTTTTTTTCGTGTTATTTATTTTTTTCATATTTTTTTTGTCTGATTTTTTTTTTCGATATCACGTAATAGGTACTCACACTAAATTTACACCGGTGTAAATTACACCACATACTAACTTGAGAACTTAAAAATATTTTAAAAAAATATTTTTAAAATATTTTCAAAACTATCTTAAGGAATATTTTTAACATGCATGTTTACAGGCAATATTTTTGGATTATTTTAAAAATATTTTTCGTAAACATTTTCAAAATATTCCTTTAAAATGTTTTACAAATATTTTGAAAATATCTTAATTACAATATTGCCATGAAAATATTTTGATAAAGGTGACAATATTTTCAAAATATGTTGGGCTATATGGGTTAGGTGAGACATTTAAGTCGAAAAAACTTTAAAACAACTAGAGAATTGGATGCCAGGCACATGGCGTGAATTTGTTACAACATGATTGCACCGAAATTGCAGTCTTCATAGTGCCTTGAAAAAGAAGGTTAGGCAACAAGCATAATCTACATCTCTTGCAAACTTATTGCAATAAAATTGCAACTTTTTAAGCGCCTTCAAATGAACGTATATAGGCGACAAGCAAAAATTGCAATCAACTCACAATCCATTGCAATGAAATTGCAATCCATGCTACTTGGGCCGTTGGGTGTATTTAGTTAATTTCGTTTATTTTTGTGATAACAAGACTATAATTATACAAATTTAATTTTTGTCACGCTGATTTATTTCTACTCGGAGGCACCCTGATGTTTCTACGGAGAAGCAGAATTACGTAGGTACTAACCTGTCAGGACTGACTCTAATTTTCTACCTGTTCGTGACTAATTTTGTATGTTCATTCATGACAGTTCATACTTAAATATTTATTTCTTATTAATTCTTTACTAGCTGCTTCAGCTCGCTACGCTCGCTTGCGCCAGGGGCTAGCCAGGGGCAAGCCCCCTGGACCCCCAGTTACTCGCTCCGCGAGTAACTGTTGGCTCGCTTCGCGAGCCAAATTTTGCTACTACCAGTGCTTAGAGGACTTCCTGGAGGCAAAATGATAAATTCAAAAATAAAGAATAGGAAACTAAAAATTACCTACTTTTAGAAAAAGAAACAACCTTGAAAAATAAATAACACTCCTGGAAAAGAAAATCAGAACACTTTTTGAAAATGTAACGGTGCGAAAGGGTGAAGATAAATCACCAATTCTCTTGGAAGAAGACATGAGCCGACCCCCGACATGAGTGAAACTGCCGTAGGACCCATGCTAGGGTAGAAGGGTGACACGTGTTGTGAGCAGGTAGGGATGGGTTTACGTGGAGAGGGAAACGGAAAATCAGAGGGTGGGAGGTCCCCCAACCATATGACTCGTCCAGCGTCAAAAACGCAAATATGTCGTTATCAAATCGAGGTAAATTTTGCAACTTCGGTCGCGCAAATCGAAAAACAAAGGGGTCTTGGCACATCTAGACCCTATGAGCTTTCATTTAAAACAAATCCGAGGAAAATCGGTCCAGTAGTTTCCGAGATCGAATTAGCACAAACTGTCCAGCGGCAAAAACGCTAATATGTCGTTATCAAATCGAGGTAAATTTTGCAACGTCGGTCGCGCAAATCGAAAAACCAAGGGATGTTGGCACGTCTACAGCCTAAGAGCTTTAATTTAAAACAAATCCGAGGAAAATCGGTCCAGTAGTTTCCGAGATCGAATTAGCACAAACTGTCCAGCGTCAAAAATGCAAATATGTCGTTATCAAATCAAGGTAAATTTTGCAACGTCGGTCGCGGGAATCGAAAACCAAAGGATGTTGGCACGTCTACAGCGTAAGAGCTTTCATGTAAAACAAATCCGAGGAAAATCGGTCCAATAGTTTCCGAGATCGAATTAGCACAAACTGTTGGTGGCCAAAAAAGGCCTTAGGATATTAAATATATAGATAGATAGAAGGTGCTTTACCTACTTTGGTTTCAAATTTGTCTATATCTACCAACCTATCCAGAGCACAGCAAGTAAAAAGGCAGGAAGATTCAAGTGTCCAGTTATTGATTGCTTGATTACCAGAGGGCGCAACGCCTCGGGTGATGACGCGCGCCCGCCGGAACAGCGAGTTTTTCGCAAG
>NC_092793.1:2181542-2332109 GCF_918797505.1 Bemisia tabaci
CTCAAAAATCGCAAATGTTCCGTAAAAAGAAAAGAAAAATTGAGTAGATTTCGCTAATTATTATCCATGATCAACCAACACGATGATAATAAAGAACGTATCTGGAGGAAACAAGTTTATAGTAGTCTCGCACTGGGTTGGACACTAAAAAACCAAGAATGTTCCGTGGTAAAAGAAAATAGAGAGCTGAATGAAGTGAATATGAGTGAAAGAAAAATGAGAATATTTTCAAGTTATCATAATCTGATATCTTTACTAGGTATCTTCAAATACTCTAAAAATAATTGTTATAAAATATCAACTCGTACTGACATCTTGTATAATATTTTCAAGTTAATGAGTGTTTAAAAGATATTTTTTACATACATTTATGGAATTTCCAGCATTTCTTTAATGATATCCGTGTGAATACGCAGACTGAATATCTGAGTTGATATTCGGTAGCAGGTAGCAAATCAGAAGTTCATCTTTCAGATTTCATTACTGATGTTGAAAATAATTGTTCAGAGCCAAAACTGAAATGGTAAGATTTTGAGGAGGTTTTACAACGACATCTTCAAGATATCCCCTAACTTTGTTCCGACGTAATTAGTCAGATCAGCATAGGTATAAATGTTTGTGTTTTAAATCTCCGATGAGGCACTTCAAAAATAAGAATGTCATCATTGTGATGAAATCTCAGGTATCAAGTTAATTATAGCTTCAGAATATCGTATTACGATAGCTTCAGAATATCGTATTACGATAGCTACCAAAGCGGTCCGTGCAAAACGGGCCGTCTCACGCTCGTGTCGGATACCATTGAAACTTGCCCTATTCATCCATCTAACAATGCCCCATGTTTCCCCAAAGTTTCAAGTCCCCAAAAATTTTGGGAGAAGTGGCGGGGGGTCAAAGTTGAAAATCACCGAAATTTTCGCGAATTTTTTACTCAAAAACTACTGAATATTGCAAAACGCGGTTCTAACGAACGTTTTCAGCGTGAAAAGAGCTTTCAGAAAATGTATAATATCATAGGGTTTTGTCCTACCTATATGTCTTTACCGTATCTTGGGGAGATGTTTTGTTCGCGAGTTGTAAGCGCGGAAAGAAGCGGAAGTCGGGAAAATCGGCTATTTTAATTAAACTGCGCGCGGCAACGGATCAGGAGACATGTGGCAATAGAGTCCCTTTATACTGAGAGTCAAGACAACACCCCTCATGCAGTCACAAACGGGAATAAAGATTACAGAAATTGAACGTTCTTTGTAATCTTTGATCGGCCCATTCTTAAATTCCTTTCTCCGTTCCTTCTCTCATTCCGTTTGTTCCTTGCCGAACCCGTAATTCCCTGGTCCATTCCAGATTATAATCTTTGCAATCGGTGAAAATATAATCTTTATTCCCGTTTGTGACACTGTGAAGGCCTAAAATACGGGAACCAATCAGAAATGGATTCACAATTGTCTTGACTCTCAGTATAAAGGGACTCTAATGTGGCAACAATGCGAGGTCGGCAGAGGAGTGTGATTCGCTGAACTGAGCAGGAGGGGGCGTTCTCCTTCCAACCCATGCGACGCGCGCAGTTCAAAATAGCCGATTTTCCCGACTTTCGCTTCTTTCCGCGCTTAGGTATGACTCGCGAACAAAACATTTCCCCTGGGTACGGTAAAGACATGTAGAGACGTAATTTGTTTGGCGTAACAATCGTAACTGTTTCGCATCAGTGTGTGACATTCGTATTTTGTTTGAGTGTTACCGGAAATGAGGGGGCGTGGCTTATTTAATTGGCATTTTTTTGGCACAACATGGCAACGCTGTCGTAATACGTGTCGTGATACGTATCACACCGCAATCACACGCTGAATGTGGGAGCTGAATGTGGAAGTCATCGGCCCGATGCCTGAATTTTGCGCGTGACGCGTAAAATTCAGCAACGATTCTCAGCAACCATCGGACCAATTTTGAATTTGTCTGAACTATTCGAGTAGATTTGACACACATCTGGATGAAAATAACTCGAATTTGCTAAATTTCAGCCGTTGGGCGATGACTGTTGACTTCCACATTCAGGTGCTAAATTCAGCGTCTGATTGCGGCATATCTTGCAACGTGCTCGGAGCAGGTCGCAGTGTTACGACTGTTGTGTATTTTTGTTAACAAGGTTTCTAACCTCACTTCTAGCTGCTTTGCTCTCATTGGTTGTGAAAAAGTGACGCAAATAACACAAAATCGGTAGCAGGAAACAATTGTTGCGGCAAAGAAAATACGTCTTAGGTATGCCATAGAGAGTCTGGAACAACATATCAGTTTTTCAAAGAAATTAAAAGTGGAGTAATTTGGGGATCGGCCCGAACGTGACAAAAAAGCGGGTCATTTTTTAGCGTTCCGGCGCTGCGGAGGCGATAACTCGAGTTTAAGCCGACAAAACCCTATGATATTATACATTTTCTGAAAGCACTTCTTACGCTAAAAACGCTCGTTTGAACCGCGTTTCGCAATATTCAGTAGTTTTCGGGTAAAAAATTTGCGAAAATTTCGGTGATTTTCAACTTTGACCCCCCGCCACTTCCCCCCAAAATCTTTGGGGACTTGAAACTTTGGGAAAACATGGGGCATTGTTAGATGAATGAATAGGGCAAGTTTCAATGGTATCCGACACGAGCGTGAAATGGCCCGTTTTGCACGTACCTCTTTTATTCATGTTGTTTTTAAAGATAATTACTAATAATATTTTGAAGATAGATTCAGAAATATTTGGAGGTTATCATTAGTTCATAACATGCTCGTTTTCGCCAATAAGTTTTCAGGCTAGCTTAAAAACACCCGCCACGAATGTTCAGCAAAATTTATCTTTGTTATTTTAGAACAAAAATGTAGACAGCATCATTCGATGATTCGAACTTCACAAATCAAGAAATCAACAACATAATGGCGTCATGAATCAATAAGGATTTCTTCCAACTATCGCATAATGATGTTCTGCAGATTGATTATAGACATTTTTTTGAAGATATCGACAAATGATATGCTGAAGACAACTTCAGTAACATCTTAAAGTTACCATGTAGTCTCTGAATTTTCCGTCAGGGTTCTCTGCAGTCTCTTTTTGAAAGAAAATAAAAGTTAGTGACTTTGGACCTTTGTCACGACGTTTTTTTAAGGAATTTGCATATCTTAAATGAAAGAAAGCATTGATCCCCTGATTTTAAACTTTTTCAAATAAAAAAATTGAGACTAGCATCGTAAAGTGGGGTATACCGAAACGGTGACTCGAGTCACCTCCTCATTTAATATATTTAACCTCATTTATTTAATCTCTCTAAAAGGCAACAGCGCCCTGCGCACTCTACAATTTAAGTTATTCCAGCCAACACCAAACAAAAAGACAGCTACCTATATTATTATTTTGCATAAACAAGAGTCTGATGAAATTAGGTACATTCTTACTCTGATGGGGAATAATAGAATGAGAAGTTCCTTCAGTGGAACTCAGAATTCTTTCAAATCTTCTTTACTAAGAACTGTGATCATTTTCCTCCGAAACAGTGGTGCAATATTGTTACTTGCTTGTTCGGATGCAAAAATTATACTGCCGTATAGCCACCATCAATTGGTAAGTTTGTGCCAGTGATCATTTTAGACCCGTCGCTTAGTAAGAATATTATTGCATCAACAACATCATCTACCTCTGAAAATTAAGGAACACATATTTAACGATTCAGAGGAAATATAACAGTAAGTATTCATTAGTGAATAATAGTTGTAGTTTCAAGTAATTACCTAGAAAGTTTCAAGTTCAACGAGACTCTTCAAGACCTAAGTTTCATACATTTAGGAGTGATTTTCTCACAAAGAAAGATCTCCTCTTGGCGCCACACAAGGTATCTCATTAGTGGCCTTAACTGGAACATAGAGTCCCTTTATACCCAGAGTTACGACAACTCGATAATCAGCTGACTGACAGCCGGCCTAGAGTCCCTTTATACCCAGAGTTAAGACAACTCACTTTTGGTTGGGCTGAAAGTGGCCTAAAAAAAAATCCAATTCTGATTGGTTCTCGCTCATGGAGGCCGAAACGAGTGCACCAAGATGGCGGTACCTCGAATGTGAACAAGAATAATGAAAATATTACCTAATTGTGGTTTATCAAGAGTAAATTGTTATTTCCATCGGTCCTAAATGAAAATAGATTAAGAAATTATTCACAAACCAATCTCATTTTCTTTTTAATCTATCAATTTTGTTGATGTTGTTGTTTTTGTGTGACAGACATCGCAGGATTCCTGATCCTTATCCCTCAATATCGTTCGTTTGGGTGCACTCGTTTCGGCCTCCATGGCCAGCCAAGGCCGGTTGACAGTCAGCTGATAATCGAGTTGTCTTAACTCTGGGTATAAAGGGACTCTAAGCCGGCCTTGGCTGGCCATGGAGACCGAAACGAGTGCACCCAAACGAACGATATTGAGGGATAAGGATCAGGAATCCTGCGATGTCTGTCGCACAAAAACAACATCAACAAACTGATCAATTAAAAATAAAATGAGATTGGTTTGTGAATAATTTCTTAATCTATTTTCATTTTGGACCGATGGAAATAACAATTTACTCTTGATAAACCACAATTAGGTAATATTTTCATTATTCTTGTTCACATACGAGGTACCGCCATCTTGGTGCACTCGTTTCGGCCTCCATGAGCGAGAACCAATCAGAATTGGATTTTTTTTTAGGCCACTTTCAGCCCAACCCTGGCCCAATCAAAAGTGAGTTGTCGTAACTCTGGGTATAAAGGGACTCTACTGGAACACTATCAATATGAAGGGTGCCCCAAAAGTCCCGACCACCCCCTTTAAAATTTAACCCAACTAATACTTTGAAACAAAATATTGGGGATGTTCATAGATCAATGTTAGCTACTTTCAGGGTCCCCAAAATTTTCGGCCTCCCGCCCCCTTATTTCTCTAAGAGGGGCTGTAGACCCCAACTTTTTTTTTCAAACAGCAACCACCCTTTGTGACACATTAATCGAAAGAGGATAAAAATAGAAAATTTTCGGCACAAACCGCGAGTCAAAATCTTGCTTTTTGACAAAATGGCGGCCGGTCGAAGTTCAAAATAACGAACCTTTGACATCTTCGTTTTCGTCGATGGATTGGGATGATACCAGGGGTTTTTGGAACGAGATGAAAAGCGATTGTGGCATTAGTTTTTCGGAAAACTCTGTCCTTTTTAAAATGGCGGCGGTCAAAATGGCGACCTAGAGCGGCAAGAGAATATATAGGCCGCTTGTCGGTGGATTTGTATGAAACTTAGTATTCCGGGGGTATTTCAGCATAAGAAAGAGGAATCTGTCATTGGATTTTTGAAATTCTGAATAACTTCAAAATGGCGCGGAAAATGGCAGAAGCTTGCTATTACGGACGTTTACGGATGGATTCGAATGAAACTTGGGGTCCTGTCGGTTTTTGGTTCGACAAAAGTGACTCTTTCGCATTGCATTTTTGAAATGTCAAATACTTTCACAACGGCGTCCGACTTTCATGCGAATCCATCCCGTGAACTCTGTAATACTAAGTTTCATCCATTTTCCGCGCCACTTTGAAATTATTTAGAATTTCAAAAATCCAATGACAGATTCCTCTTTCTCGATACAAAGTTTCATGCAAATCCATCGACAAGCAGCCTAAATAGTCTCGTGCCACTCTAGGTCGCCATTTTGAAAAAGACAGAATTTTCCGGAAAACTAATGCCACAACCGTTTTTCTCGTTCCAATTAAAACCCCTGAGAAACCAAGTTTCATCCCAATCCGTCGAAAAAAACGAACCCTTATTTTAAACTTTCACCGGCTGCCATTTTTTCAAAAATGAAGATTTTAACTTGAAGTTTGCGCCAAAAATGTTATTCTTTCATCTTCTTTCGATTAATGTGTCACAAAGGGGGGTTGCTGTTTGAAAAAAAAAGTTTGGGTCCGTAGCCCCCCCTAGTGAAAGGAGGGCCGGAGGCCGTAAATTTTGGGGGCCCTGAAAATAGCTAACATTGATGTATGAACATCCCCAATGTTTTGTTTCTAAGTATTAATCAAGTAAAATTTTAGAGGGGGTGGCAGGGAATTTCGGGACAACCCTGTATGAATCAATGGCTAAAGTAAAAAAAAAAATGAGCAACTCAGAATCCAAAATAATTATGAAGAAGGTGATTGAAAAGCGGCCATTTTGCTCCCCCCCCCCCCCCATAGATTTTGTCCGGAGTTGGATACCTATGTTGTTCCTTTTCACGAGACATGTTTTTTTCCGGCAACGGGAAGTACGAAGCTAGAAAATTAAGCTATGAAGTGGGTTGGACGAGAATGTTATAAAAAATGCGAAATTTAAAGATGTGTTCATATTTTGAATGTGTACCATTAATTTTATCATTTTAACATCAATTTTAACATGCATGCCAATACTTCGGGTTTTAAATTCTTAAATTTTTACAAATTTGCAATCATGTCAAAACTTCACATATCGGATCTGAATAAAAAGTTGTACAATCGATAGGTCGTAGGGTTCATCGGTCGCCTCTAAGATTTTCAAATGGTTTTTTGAGTCTATTTTATCCTCTAACTAGGCTAGAGACCACCCGAACTGCTCTAAAAGGAACAATTTTGCATTATTGGGAAGGGGGGGGGGGGGCGAGTTCACGCCAACGATTTCAGCGTCAGCGAGTCGCATTTAACCGAGTCTTTCACCATGTTTTGAAGAAATTTTTATACAAATAATTTCGACTGCATCTTGGAAGCATACCCTCGGAGGAGGGGGGGGGGGGGGGCGAAGCGCCCGACCGAATTCGAGCAGCAGAGCCGGATTTAGGTTTTTGCCGCCTGGTGCCCGAAAAATGTTGCCCCCCCCTCCTACACTCTGTAATGTCTTAAAGAAACACGCGATGCGCACGAAATGCAAGTTTCAAAAACACGGCAAAAGAGAAATCCGATTCTCCGATAGTCAGATAATAATGCACATCTATACGCATAGTCCAGTAAACGAACGCGTATATAGGGGCCGTTTCCGGCCAAAAATTAAAATACGGCTGGACTTAGGCCCAATCGATTCTTCATATGAAATGGTGTTTTTAGCCGAAAGTCCCCATAAATCCCCTCGGGGGATTCCGCACAGTGGTCCGATGAAGTTGAAAATTGGACATATTTTCAAAAATTCACTGCGGAGCGAGAAATAAACTTGGAGAGCTCGGTTTTTTTAAACTGTAGGTAATTACTAGGGGGCTACGCCCCCTGGCCGCTACGCGGCCCAACCCCCTGAAGGCGCTCCGCGCCATCAATGGGCCGCTTCGCGGCCCTATTTTTACCCTCCTATCGGTGTTAGTTTTATTTTTTCCCCTAAAAAATTACGATATAAGGTATACTTTACTTTTAGAATGAAATAATTTTTGGTTTTGATGAATAAAGAAACAAAATTATTATTTTGAAGTCTAAAGGACGCGTTTTGGAATGACTACTTGATGAAATATTGCAGTTAAACAACGAACATTGATAATCAGGTAATAATTAAGAGTTTCGGGAGACGGGGATCGAACCCACACCATGTTTAAAGTGGACGCTTCCGACGTCTTTAACGACTCGGCCACCGCTCTACCTGAGGCAGTTGGGGCGAATCTTGTGTAGATAAGTGTAGAGCTGATGCGCAGGCCAGCGCAGGCTACACAGCTACTGCGGCGCAACCTCCTCGACCACTGCGCATCCTCCCGCGCATAGCGGTAGCAGTCTCGGAGCATTCTGAAAATTCACTCACTTTTATAACGTGATTGTAAAAAAACCTGGGTCCTATTTCCAAAATCTGAATAGAGCGGGCTCATCTAGGGCCAATTACCCGTCGATTACCGCAAAAAACTTAGAAATCGGCCCGGTAGAACGCTCAAACGAACTATGACAAAAAATATAAATTTACATTGTTTAAATGGGAGAATTCGCAACTTTACCACTTAATATAAAAAAACCTAGGCCATATTTTGAAAATCTGAAAAGAGTTGGCTTATCTAGAGACAATTGCCCGTCGATAGCCGCAAAAATCATAAAAATCGGCCCGGTAGAACGCTGGAACTAAGCGTTACCAGTTTCGCAAAATTAGGAGGCTTGAGAGCTTATAGTATAGAAGTCTACTTTTTGAATCATCATTAATATAAACTTCGAAGGATTCTGCCTTTTTCTATTTCACTCGAGGGGAAGTGTCCCCTCCCGGACTCTCTTCCCCACCCGGTGACTGACGCTGCGCTGTGCTGAACGGTTCAGCCTGAACCTTTCCCCTACGTCTGACCGTTCCCCACTCCTCTGTCAATCGAACCATATGCCACCGCTTACGTATTGTCGCTCGCCCACCCAGGTACCTAGCGGCCAGCGGTCAGTTGATGATAAATCTCGCTCATGCTCCTATGCAGCTACGCATTGATTACGCCAGCTAATTACTTTCTGATAATTAGAATTTCTTCGATAATAGTTTTCTTTATTTATTCGACTGTATTTTTTTCTCTGTTCTACTGTGATTTCCTTGGTTCTCTACTGTGTTTTTCCTAAATCTCTGAGTCAGAAATCTGAAGCACTTCGGTATGCACCGAGTACTTCAGATGTGTGACCTGAAATCTTCGGTATATACCGAACTACTTCAATTGTCTGACCCGAACTTCGGCAGATGGACCTTAACTTTTCGGATGCATGATCCGAAAACTTCAGAGATCCATATGATCTCAGCTTCGGGTTCCATGCACAAATTTTTTTCTCCGTGTTTCCTTTTAGGGGACGCAACTAAAATTTCAGTAAATTTTTTTCAGAAAAGTAAAGAAAGAAAAAAAAAAAAAAAAAAAGTGGCTAACGATGGTTCCTCACCTTCACGTGGTGTTGGCTGTTTTTACTAAGTGGGAACCGTCCATTTTAAGATATATAGTCTATTTCTTGCCCTGCCATTATTATTCTACAAGTTAATTGTGGAGTGAGAATTTCATAATGTTTTCTATGAAATCTTCAAAATATAGTGATAAAAAATTTGCAACTACTACAAAATCGGCTCGCGAAGCGAGCCGAATGTCACTCGCGTAGCGAGTGACCGGGAGTCCAGGGGGCGTAGCCCCCGGCTAGGCGTGACGGGCGCGCGAAGCGCGTCCAGAACGACTAGTAAACTATAGTTATAAATGTCAAAGTAATTTAAAGGTGTGTAAAATTGAAAGAAATTGAAAATTGAGAATTATTGACCGGCATTTTCCGTATTTACGTCCTTATGAAGACCCGGATCGAAAAATATCCTTCAGTAAAAGTTGTAGATCGTTCTTTTAGAGTTGATTTGGTATATTACATCATAGGTTTATCTTTAAAATTGAGGGAGCAAAAGCGCAAAAACGGATCGGGTCGCGCGGCCGCCTATGTTTTGAATCGTAAACTGGCGATTTTAGGTGGCACATGATGGCAATGATGGTTAATTCACCTCTGCTCGTCTACTTACGACCAAAATCAATCATTTCCATTATAAAGGCTCTTTTCTAAAGCGCCATAGTTGCCAGTTTTCGCTTTATTATTTAACTGATCGCTAATTCGCTCTGGTAGCGATTCAAGTAATACTTTACGGCTTTTTGGACGACTTTTTAAACCTCCACCCCTTGTGAAGCAACAGTGCAACTACATTTCAATCCCCTTTGGAATCAAGTAACTGACCTGAACCCCTGCCCCCCCCCCCCAAATTTTCCAGAAAGTGACAGAGAAAGTGTGAAAACTGGCGACTTTTTGTCTCTATTCAAAATAATTATTTTTTTTTTAATGAGGAAGGCTCACTAAGACTTAACTTGACTCCCCTCCCCCCTCGTAAGACCCCGTGAGCCAAACTTAGACCTTACCCCCCCTTTTTTTGAGTAGCTTACGCAAGGTTTTTATTATAGTGTAATGTTTCAGGCTTGCGCTCTTCAGCGTGTGGCAATTAGCTTTTTTTTTTATTTATTTTTTTAAATTCATGCGTTTTCTGTGAAGAGTCACGTAACTCACCAAGCGCGGGCCCACCCGCAGACTTTATCGCTGAGCCCACCTCAACACCCTGCAAGGCTCGATGAGGGGATTCCATTTCGAAATTTCAGTATGACCCTGTGAGCCAAATTTAGGCCTTACCCCTCCCCTCTTGAGAAACTTACGCGATACTTGAACGGTTTCCTAGTTCGGCCCCAGAAGCATAGAAAGTACCTATTATGAAAAATACAATTTACTAAAAGTTTTAATAGTTCGTTTTCGTAGTGTTGGTTCAGTGTATTGTATACCTACTTTGATCGTAGGATAGGTTCATTTTGGAAAAGGGAGAAGCTAATGGTGACGAGAAGCTTTTTTATGTTCGTCGTATCGCTAACCGGTTGATTACACGAATGAAACGGATACGATATAAAGGCGATAATGCATTTTTCTTGCGTTATCGATGTTTAGAATTTGCCTCAAAAAAAGTGTGCGACGGAACGGTCCATAAAAAATAAGACAGTGTTTTTGTCCATCCGACGGACAAGTAGCACAGGCAATAACACTATTTTCCATATTTTACCAATTTTTCGTAGTGAATTGGCAAGCACGTGAAAATTGGAACTTAAAATTTTAAACTCTTATCATGCGGTAGAGAAGGAGGGTACAAGAATTATTTCATCAAGGGATATTTTCGTAGTTCCAAGGAGAGCCTAGCAGGGTAAAAGGATATAGTTCTTATCGATTTTTTTTAAAGCAAATTCCGATTCAGCTGATATGGCTCGATATGGCGATCGAGCCATATCAGCTGAATTATATGCTTACACATGGAACAAGAAACCGGATATCTAGGAAACCAATGATTCCTCTTGATTTAATATGAAAATGTTTCCCCAAAAACCGGAAGCAGATTTGAAGCTGCATGTTTGAAATGTCACTTGAAAAAATCTGTAATATTGTGGAAATGGCGGTCGCAATGTGTATCCAGCTCTTCTAGGGAATATGGAGGACAACAAATTATTTTTATCCAACATTTAATTAGCACGCTTAAATGAACAACCAGATGCAAGTATCAACTCCAGAAATGAGGACTAAAGGCGATTTTTATTATGTTTACAAAGTTTGAATGATTCAACAGCAGTGGCGTAAATGAAGGGCCGCACTGAGGGCGAGCCCACGGCTCTAAAGGGCCCAGTCACCTCCTGAAATTTTGAAATGGAATCCCCTCATCGAGCCTTGCAGGGTGTTGAGGTGGGCTCAGCGATAAAGTCTGCGGGTGGGCCCGCGCTTGGTGAGTTACGTAACTCTTCACAGAAAACGCATGAATTTAAAAAAATAAAAAAAAAAATAAATAAAAAAAAAGCTAATTGCCACACGCTGAAGAGCGCAAGCCTGAAACATTACACTATAATAAAAACCTTGCGTAAGCTACTCAAAAAAAGGGGGGGGTAAGGTCTAAGTTTGGCTCACGGGGTCTTACGAGGGGGGAGGGGAGTCTAGTCAAGTCTTAGTGAGCCTTCCACATTAAAAAAAAAATTGGCCTCCGGCCAATTTATGCGCGGCGCTACGCGCCGGCATTTGGGGGGCTTAGCCCCCCCATCCGCTTGGCGGATTGGTGCAGGGACCGCACGGGACTTGCTCGCTCGAGCCGTTGATCACAGGATAATAGTTATGAAATTTTTATTCAAACCACTGAACTTTATTGTAAATGTCTTCGCGATATGTGATGAATTCATATATTCGGACTCGACTTGTTGATTTTATGAGGCATCTTCAATTAAATATGTGATTGATTAACAAAGTCTCCTGTCAAAGATGGCGATCCGTAAAAATCTTAGCTTTTCTACGATTCATTAGGATCCATTAGATTCATTGACATCATACTTCAGATACGATTTTATATTATAATCTCTCCTTAAGCACGGTCAAAAGCCATCAAATATCTACTTGAATGGGTAGAATGACTATTCGATGTTCAAATAGTCTTAAAACTAAACGGTTTTCGCTTAGCATCTCCCAAATTTTAAATTTGGCGGGCGAATCTACCTGCTGGAAGGTTCACCACACGCCCGCCAGGAGCGCCATCTCCTTACCGCGTATCCCTGTAATTCAAAGCGAAAACAATAGAGAGCGCTGAGAGCGCCATCTCCTTTAGCTGCTGTCGACAAACGTCAACAAACCTCGGGTTCTAACAATTTATAACCTCCTTTATTAAGTAACAAGCATTAAATCAGTCATATTTGTGCCGTATTATTATATTATATTTGTGCTTAGTACCTCGTAAAAAGGAACCGCGAAAGATGGAATCTGCCGGGATTCTAAATTCATTGACAACAAACATATTAGTATTTAATAAAGATGTAAGTGTCAGTTCTTGCGTCAGCTTGATGACTCATAGTAACTATATATTGTAAGTACCTACCTAATTAGTTGTCTAATTTTGCTTGGTGTATACTTACGGAGTAATTTTGGAAATAGTATATGATGCATTATATAATGCATTTGAATTCCTAGGTTTCACCTGACTCAAAGCGTTTGCTGCTATTATCTAGAAGCGTTCCGACTCATTTTGAGCGTTTCCTATCGGCCCCTCTGCAATTATGAGATTAGTCCAAGAATCCTTTAGGAACTTAAATTAATGACTCAGATGGTGCTTTTGAGCCAACTTTCAAAGAATTAAAGGCATTTTTTCAAAATCTACAGTCCATGAGCTCTCCGTGTGACCGAAGTGCTCTCCTCGCTATATGACGCGTAACCCTTCAATTTTTAGTTTAGTCCAAAGACCTCATAGGAACTTACATTATTGAACCAGGTGGTGCTCTTATGCCAACTTTCGAAGAAATGAAAGGCATTTTTTTCAAATTTACAGTCTTTGAAAATGAGTTGTTTGTGTGATGTCGCGGAGCAAAGTGCCCTACTTTTGGGCCTCGTAATCCCTTGAATTTTGAGTTTAGTCCAAAGATCTTTTAGGAACTTAAATTAATGACCCAGGTGATGTGCTTGATGCCCACTTTTAAAGAATTAAAGGCATTTTTCAAAATTTACGGTCCCTCAAAATGAGCTTTCCGTGTGATTTTGCTGAAAATGGACCTTTAACCCAATTTGACCCTAGCCCCCCCCCCCCCAAATTTTAGCGTACCCCAAAATCGTTGGACGTGCATAAGGAAACCATAAATATGGTGTTCTGTGAGAATTTTGAATGAAATCGAACAGATAGATTCTGAGATATCGCTGTAGACAGATTTGGGGGACGTCGGACGGACGGACACACATTTTTTCAAGTATGGTTATTTTGACTCCTGGGACCTTAAAACGTCTAGAAATGATGAAATTTCGACTTTTTTTTTTTTTTTTTTTCTTGGAGGATGACAATACTTCCTCTCTACCCTAGGGGAGCGAGAAAGTAAAAATAATTATTTTGAATAGAGACAAAAAGTCGCCAGTTTTCACACTTTCTCTGTCACTTTCTGGAAAATTTGGGGGGGGGGGCAGGGGTTCAGGTCAGTTACTTGATTCCAAAGGGGATTGAAATGTAGTTGCACTGTTGCTTCACAAGGGGTGGAGGTTTAAAAAGTCGTCCAAAAAGCCGTAAAGTATTACTTGAATCGCTACCAGAGCGAATTAGCGATCAGTTAAATAATAAAGCGAAAACTGGCAACTATGGCGCTTTAGAAAAGAGCCTTTATAATGGAAATGATTGATTTTGGTCGTAAGTAGACGAGCAGAGGTGAATTAACCATCATTGCCATCATGTGCCACCTAAAATCGCCAGTTTACGATTCAAAACATAGGCGGCCGCGCGACCCGATCCGTTTTTGCGCTTTTGCTCCCTCAATTTTAAAGATAAACCTATGATGTAATATACCAAATCAACTCTAAAAGAACGATCTACAACTTTTACTGAAGGATATTTTTCGATCCGGGTCTTCATAAGGACGTAAATACGGAAAATGTCGGTCAATAATTCTCAATTTTCAATTTCTTTCAATTTTACACACCTTTAAATTACTTTGACATTTATAACTATAGTTTATTCAAAAAGTAGACTTAATTACCTACAGTTTAAAAAAACCGAGCTCTCCAAGTTTATTTCTCGCTCCGCAGTGAATTTTTGAAAATATGTCCAATTTTCAACTTCATCGGACCACTGTGCGGAATCCCCCGAGGGGATTTATGGGGACTTTCGGCTAAAAACACCATTTCATATGAAGAATCGATTGGGCCTAAGTCCAGCCGTATTTTAATTTTTGGCCGGAAACGGCCCCTATATACGCGTTCGTTTACTGGACTATGCGTATAGATGTGCATTATTATCTGACTATCGGAGAATCGGATTTCTCTTTTGCCGTGTTTTTGAAACTTGCATTTCGTGCGCATCGCGTGTTTCTTTAAGACATTACAGAGTGTAGGAGGGGGGGGGCAACATTTTCCGGGCACCAGGCGGCAAAAACCTAAATCCGGCTCTGCTGCTCGAATTCGGTCGGGCGCTTCGCCCCACCCCCCTCCTCTGAGGGTATGTTCTGAGCTACATTTCAGTCAGCCTTCCAAGATGCTTCAAAATGCATCAAAATGCTTCGTTTACTGGACTAGCAGGAAAGTGTTGTAGACAAATATTTTAGGGGTAGGAAATGATTCTTCAAGCACTGAGGATTTGAGGCACGAAAAAGGCGAAATTAAATTGAACATAGTAAAAAATTAAATTAAATGTTGATGCTAAAGTGCAAGATCTCGTATTTCCGTCCCGATGTTTCAGAATTTCCGCTTCTATTTTATTTTTCCAAAGAGAAACAAACAAATTTTATTTCCTCTGTGAAGTCAGCATGATCGGATGATCTTACACTGTTCGTACCTGCAAATCTATGTAGTGGGATTTTTTCTTTTAGAGGGTTGCCTTTGGCAGGATTTGACCACACTTGTTTCCCCATTGCTGTCATCACTACTGTTGGATTAACAGTATTTACTCGAATATTGTGTTCTCCTAGTTCTAGTGCCATAGCTCGAGTTAAACCATCCACGGCAGCTTTTGTTCCACAATAGACAGTATGCTCTGCTAATCCAGCCTGGGTAAAAAAATCAGATTTGCTGATCGCATAACAGAGTTTTTGATAACGGAAATTTCTTTACTATGTAGGTAGGTACCTACCTTCTACTAGAGTACCTGGGTGAATTCAAATAATAAGGGTCAAATTCCAGGTTCAATTTCCTCCCAAAATTTTTTTGTGAATTTTTGGGCAAACCAAACTTTATTTTGACTCTCATTAGGTATAGACTTAGGAAATATAGCTCGTCGAGCTTAATAGTTATGCTTAAACCCGAATTTCCACCGTCACGTGTATCACTTCCCAAAATTTGCTCTAATTTTGCCTGATTTCCCAAATTTTCATCTCAGAGGTGACATATAATACTTTTAATTGAAAATTGAACGCAATTGTCATAAAAGCATCGTCGAGCACTAAATTAAAGCATAATTGAAAACATGTTACCCTTTCATATCTTACAAAACCAAAAAAATTCATCCGTCATGAAAGATATCTGGAGCTTATTCTGCTTATGCTTTTAGACAGTTCCGTCTGTTTATCAAAATGCCTACTATTTTCCTTTAACACGAGAAGAAGCTTTTATTTCTTGGAATATTGCAATACAAAATTGATCAAAAACATCGAATTTTAAAACTTCAAGTGGGCGTGTACCCGCTGAAGTGGAGTTAAAGCCAGGAAAAGTTTGAGAAGTTGCATTAACATATCAATTAGGTACACTGGTCAAGTTTTTTTTTTTTTTTTTTTTTTTTTTTTTTGATTTTCCGAAGATTTGCCAACGGTTTCGGAGTAGATTTTTGGCGGTGATTCCGAAGATCACCTCCATTCACCTGTATCAGTGCGACTTATGCCGGGAAAGTTCGGAATTTTTCCGGAGAAAACGGAATTTTCCATAAAAATCTAGCTTTTCCAGCAGAGTCAATCTTCCGGGAGAATCTGTGCACCATGGAAAAAACCTAGGAATTTTTCGATTTCGTAGCCTAAGATACATAAGAAACCATGTATCGCACCCCCATTAAAATTTCCTTTCTTTTCCTAATGCCAAGGTTATCCGGTCCAGTTTCATTGAAATCAATTAATTAGTTACCGAGATAGTGCGGTTTTAAGCCACGGCCACCACCTTAGATTTTCGAATCTTGGAAATTTGACTAAAATTCGAGTTCCTCATTCAAAAATACCCGCGGGTACCAAGTTTCGCGTAAATCGATTGATTAGGCGCTGAGATAGCATTATAGGCCATGTTCGCAATCTTGGATTTTCGAATTTTGAAAATTCGACTAAAAATTCAAGTTTCCCATTGAAAAATACCGCCGGGTACCAAGTTTCACTTTAATCGACTGATTAGGTGCTGAAATAGCATTTTAGGCAACGTCCGCCATCTTGGATTTTCGAATTTTCAAAATTCGACTAAAAATTCGAGTTCCCCATTGAAAAATACCCCCGGGTACAAAGTTTCACTTAAATCGGTAGGAAAGAGCGCCTAGCAGGCAAAGTCTCAGTTGTAACAGTTATCCACTCTGTCCCACGAAACTGGGGCATGGGACAGGATGGAAACATATGGGACAGGATGGAACGGGACAAGATGGAACGGGACAGGATGGAATAAGCTGTTTTTTAAGCTTATCTCTAACAGTAAAGACAATTTTGGTGGTTTTTTTTCACGGAATATTTAGTAGCACATCCTAGAGGATCGGAATAAGAGAAAATTTTCCCTAACGCACACTTTCAAAGTATTTTACGAGCTGATATTAGTGTGTGTGTGTATGCTTGACGGCCTGTTAGTTATCGTGTATAGCATTTTGTTTGGCATCGTTAATGGCGTTAATCTTGCACAAAAATTTGCGATTTTCAGAATTTTTGCCACCTACGAGGTGTGAACTATTCAATCAAAACAAAAAAAGTCGATTTTGGAAAAACCTCAACGTTACGGCAATCATTTAGAGCTTATTACATCGTTGCCATGTCTCTCCTGACTGTTGCTGACTGTTGCTGACTGTTGCTCGGGACAATGATTCTAGCGCGTGAAAAATTTATTGATGGAGCAAAAAATAAATTGACATATTTTTTTTCTCAAATTCAAAAGCATTACCTATCATCTCCGATAAAGTTTTCGTAAATAATCACTCTAGTTATGCTGCAACATCGATTTAAAGTCAAGAACCAGGCACGGGGGACACGCAAATTTGGGACAAATGTAGGCAATTTGCACATTCAAAGTTCTCCTAAATTTTTATTTCAGTCCAAATAAAGTGGGAAATAGCATGTAATAGTCAACAATAGTGTGAAAAATGAGAAAAAAATTTGATCTGCCCATGTCTCTCAGATTATGACGATTAAAACAGCTGGGGACACCAGATTAGACGCTTATTTGAACTCACCCGCCTTTACAGGGAGAGTATGGACAACACG
The DNA here is from genome assembly GCF_918797505.1 of Bemisia tabaci. Taxonomy (NCBI): domain Eukaryota; kingdom Metazoa; phylum Arthropoda; class Insecta; order Hemiptera; family Aleyrodidae; genus Bemisia; species Bemisia tabaci. Next base: position 2,198,941 of record NC_092793.1, read on the forward strand.
ATTTATGTAGCTCTTAGGGTCCAAAAAGGGCGAAAACGTGAAAAACGAAAATCACTAGAAAAGTGCCGCCGCCAACCTATATGCATTTGGAAGATCACTCAATATGGCCGACAGCGCATTTCAAACAAGCCTCTTTAAGGATTAAAACTTTGAAACTGAGAAAATGTAAGCGAAATCAAAGTTTTATACGTGTTTTTACAATTTTTAATCAGTGTAAAAAGTGGAAATGTGAAAAGCACACTCAAAAAAATAAGGTAGTCGACTCAACCAGCGGCTGGTTAAAAATGCACCAGCTACCGTGCGGTAGTTACGATAACTACCTCGGTGGAGGTCACAACTAACCCGGTAGTTACATCAACAATGGATGAGTCGCTGGTTGAGTCGACTACCCTATTTTTTCCGTGTAGTACCACTGGATAATTCGAGTTCATAGGTTGGCTCTACTTTAGGGCCCCAAGAGCTACACACAGATTTGTCCAGATCGCTAACATCAAATCTAGCCAAAAACATTGAATCACGTAGACCGTGCATCCTGTGTTACGGAGGGCGAGAGAACTTTTAAAAATTCGCATGCGATGAGTGGTGGCACCAACCCGCATCGATGAGTTCGTGTGTCCCAGTTGCGCACATCTGCGCATGCGCAGCAGCGGCTCCAGTGAATTTTCGTCGGATTGTGAGGCTTTTTTCCTCGGTTAATAATTAGTTCGGAAAAATGAAACAATGCTATTCGGGTGTAAAATTATGTGTTCTAAAACTTTTTTTCTTAGGAATTTTGTCTAAAAATGGACTCTAAACGAGATATTCGTGAAAAACCGAGCGCGGGCATGAATTCTCCGTTGCCTCTTTGCAGTCTCTTCGAGTGCTTGGGACACACGCTCTCTCTCCTTCCCCGCCCGCCCATCATGGGGCTCCAAGATGTGATGAATGGAATCGGTGTGATAACAGGAAGGAATGAAAAACTGAACACGTAGGGTTTAGGTATGAATGAAAGACTTACTGAACACCAAGAATAACTCGACAATACCTACTCATATAATACACTGAATCAAAGCTAGATCATAACTCTACGCGTGCCTCCTTCTTGGCGACCATGATAAGAACAACCACCCGACTCGGAGGTCTACGAACACCGCCCACACTCCTCCCAGGAATTGGTGAATGCTGGACATGACACGAGAGACTTGCTTCGCTCCGCCTGTACTAAACCGAGCCGGACGCACGGTCTACGTAATTCAATGTATTTGAATCTAGCCAATGCTTAGAAAGCATAGAGTACCTACATAGAGTCGTAATGTAAATGGGAAAGCTGGCGCCATGTTCTGCTCGACGAATTCCGAGCCCGGTGAGCGCCGAGTTCGGGTCGCTTTTTCGATACATTTCCGATCCAAAATGGCGGTGTGGAATACGTGGTAATTCCTATCTCCTTTGTTGTTGTTGATGTTGTTGTTGTTGTTGTTGTCATCGGATGGCCGGGTACCCGTGTATCGCAAACAATCGATTATGTATCGAAAAAGTGACCCGGCGTCACACAGGAGTCTCGGAATTCGGGACATGGAAAATGCTTAAAAGTGGAAATATTCCCTAGAACGACAGATATGTGACGTAGCACCGGAGTCAATGACCCATGTTTTGACGACACCGTCGTACAAATTGTTTGCCATAAGCACATGTTTACCATTCTTATTTCTCTTATTTTTCTCATCACTTTCATTCTTATCTCTAAAAAAAAATTGTGCCTCTAGATGATTAGTCTTCTTACAAATTCCACAAGGAGGATGAGACCCTTTATTTTTGTTATCAGTTTTATCACGCGCACTGCCATTTTTATTTCTACAAAATTTGGCAACATGATTCGATTTGTTACATAGATTACAGACAATTTTATCCCTACATTCTTTCAAACGGTGCCCTACTCTATTACAATGGGCCTGTTGCAAACTTTTGCTAGAGCAGAATGAAGAGTTGTTTCCTATGGATAATGCCTCAATAGTCACTTAGGGCAAGGCCTGGAGAGTATGGAGGATGTGGTGACATCACCCACGCAAAGTCCAACAAATTTTGGGTCTCTTTTGCCGTGTGACGTCTGGCATTATCGTGCAGGAATAGGGGACCACGAGACCAGAGACCCGGTCGCTTGTTTTTTATTGCCAATCGCAACGAATTCAATATTCCACATTACCGTGGTGCATTGATTGTACACCCTTTCTCCAAATAATGGACGAGAAGTACTTCTTTAGAGTCCCAGAAGACAAAAGCGACGCGACAGCGCGCGGTGCATCTCATATTAGCGCGTCGTTTGGTGGACGGAACTGGCCGGGAGTTGTTCACGTAAAAATCGAATATCTCTGCAACCAGTGGTCCAAATTTAAAAATCTTGGTACCTATGGAGAGCTGAGGATATAAGTAAGAAGTTTCTTTTTACCGATTTGATTTATCCCTTTTAGTTTTGGAAATATGAAAGGGGTGAACTTACTTTTTGGATGACCCTCGTAGTACAGGCGGAGCGAAGCAAATCTCTCGGAGCCCCATGATGGGCGGGCGGGGAAGGGGAGAGAGCGTGTGTTCCAAGCCATAGAATAAAGAGACTAACGTCAAAAGAAGCCGAAAGCCACCGCCATTTTCATGTCAACGAAGCATAACGAAAGGAGGCTGTTTCAATACCTAAGTACTGTTTACGTTTGCGGTAGGTCGACGTTTTGGAGAGGTCGAATAATAACGGATACATACGTTTTAAGGAATTGAAAGAGTTTTCTTTTAACTTATTTATCGTTAAACTGAAGAAGTACTGTAAATTCGCTTAAAATTTAATGTTTTTTTCCACTTTTTTATTTGTAGGTAACCTTGAAATTGGTTTCAATAAGGACCGACTCTGAGAAGAAAAATGTTAACATTGGTTCTTACGGAGCTTTCGCTTCTGTTGCAAGCACTCGAAGAGACTGCAGAGAGGCAACGGAGAATTCATGCCCGCGCTCGGTTTTTCACGAATATCTCGTTTAGAGTCCATTTTTAGACAAAATTCCTAAGAAAAAAAGTTTTAGAACACATAATTTTACACCCGAATAGCATTGTTTCATTTTTCCGAACTAATTATTAACCGAGGAAAAAAGCCTCACAATCCGACGAAAATTCACTGGAGCCGCTGCTGCGCATGCGCAGATGTGCGCAACTGGGACACACGAACTCATCGATGCGGGTTGGTGCCACCACTCATCGCATGCGAATTTTTAAAAGTTCTCTCGCCTTCCGTAACACAGGATGCACGGTCTACGTGATTCAATGTTTTTGACAAATGGACATCCACTGCGAACTGAATACCTACTACGATAAAAGGCAAAATCTTACCAAGGAAGCTTGAGAAGAAACATTCACGATGCTTCCTTGTTTTTTTTCAATCATCTTGGGAACAACTGTCTGCGTAACGTTAATCAAAGCCTTCACATTGATGTTGAATGATCTGTAGGCACCAAGGGAAAAAGAAGAGGAAAATTTATCATATTGAAAGGTACCTAGATTGGATAAAAATTAAAGTCCTTTTATTTTTCATGACATAAGTAAGCTTGGTGTCGTTATACCTACCTACCTGAAAAGAATTTGCATAGTATGAATAAACCTCCAGTTATAAGTAAATACTTAAAGTCGCTATTTTTGGTTCTACCAACTAAGTTTGCTTAGAGTTTGCTTAATGTTGGCTACAATGAAGCGCTCATCCGTTGCGTTGGGTCAATATGGCCTGGTTACACGATCAAATTCCCGTCAAATTCCGATCAAAATGATGACCAAGATGGCGGTCGAGAGTTATCTAGACTGATGAGTAAAATTAATTAAAACACCGTGTTGATTGAAATAAGCATGAAATAAGCATGAAATAAGCACGGTTGTGTGGAAATCGGATGAAGGATGAGCCCCACAGTTCCATCATCTACCATCACATTTTTGCAGGCCGCAGAAATTGGATAGTAGATGGTGCGCACCAGTCACCATTTGATCGGAAATTGATGGGAATTGGAGCGTGTAGCCAGCACAATAGATTACGAAGTGATCTCTTGAGTTTTTTACGAGCCAAAAGCGCCCAGCCCACCCAAAAACTAGCTAGAGCCTAGACAAACTGGTTCATCGGTGCTTCAAAAAATTTCTTGCAGTAGTATGGCTAAGAATTTGAAGAATTAGTGCAAGTTTGTGAGTGTTGACTAAGTTTGACAGTGGTCTGGACGCTTAACGCTCTAAACCATGAATGTTCTCCCAATGCGTGTATAGGTATTTATTCTTAAATCTCCAACAAACATCTTAAAATAATTCAGAACGTTCCCACGGTTTTGTACACATACGTTACTTTAAAATCCAGTGTGTATTTGTAATGTAACACTGTGTAGAAAAATGGATTGATAAGTCTGGTAACCCAAGAGGGATCTTACACGTCTTCCTTTCTTGTCTCCATTTTATAAATAATCATGGGCACCGGTCTCCTCATCTCATCAGTACTGTCACTGGTAAGTAAGGTTTTTTTTTTTTTTTTTTTTTTTTTTTATCATATCATCAATGATTGATACTAGGTACCATTTTAACGGGTAGGACTCCTACCCGGCTTCCAGGATTCGTCTCCAAGAATCCTCTCAAACGCGAGTACAACGCCTCTTCTGGAGCCTCTCGAGAGGCTCCAGGAGAAAAGCTTTTTTTGAGCTTGGGAGTTGATTTCAGAGAAAACTAGAGTCCCTTTTATACTCAGAGTTAAGACAACTCACTTTTGGTTGGGCCAGGGTTGGGCTGAAAGTGGCCTATAAAAAAATCCAATTCTGGGCCGAAACGAGTGCACCAAGATGGCGGTACCTTGAATGTGAATAATGAATAATGAGAATATTACCAGATTGTGGTTTATCAAGAGTAAATTGTTATTGCCATCGGTCCAAAATGAAAATAGATTAAGAAATTATTCACAAACCAATCTCATTTTCTTTTTAATTGATCAATGTGTTGATGTTGTTGTTTTTGTGTGACAGACATCGCAGGATTCCTGATCCTTATCCCTCAATATCGTTCGTTTGGGTGCACTCGTTTCGGCCTCCATGGCCAGCCAAGGCCGGCTGCCAGTCAGCTGATAATCGAGTTGTCTTAACTCTGGGTATAAAGGGACTCTAGAGAAAACCAGTGGCACCATCGTGTTTCTCGCGAACTTTTACATAAGAATCAATGGTCAAATCGCAAATCCCTCACACATGCAACATCATCATCCATTCACATGTGTGACGCAAGATCGTGTAGGTGCGACGCAAAAATTTTGAGTGCGCTGTATAATATTTTGTGTGTGCGACTCAACATTTATGTGCGCTGCTCAATAATTCATGTGTGCGGAGAGAACGAATGAAAACGAAAGTAACTCGTCCTTCACCCACGGAGCTTCGATATATTTCCGCCGGTGGCCCGAGAACTGTGTCATCACACACGCAGCTTTCGATATATCGACTTTGGCGTGCGCGAAGAAAAATAATTTTCTCGATGTCTGTGGTGACTGTTGATCACCGGAATGTCAATACACCGTTGGAGGGGAGGACAAACTTCGTTGCCGAGTTTATTCTTATTGTTATTATTTTCTTTTGCGGCAGAAAGTGAAAGTGAAGTGAAGTGGGGTATAATTTTCCCTCCAAGAACCGAAACCATCGTCTTCGAAAGTCGGAACCGTCGGAGTCGGTTCGAAACGGAAACAGGTTCATAATTCCATTATAGTAGGTATTTGGTACTAAGTTAACTCTTATTTTACAGTAAGCAATATGAATGTACATAGGGTGTTCAAAAATTTTTGCACACTTCCGGGTTTTGGGCGAACGAAAGCAGCTCTCGATTTGCGGTTTATGTGTGCTTAAAGTAGACGTAATTACCAATAAAACAAGACCAATAACAACTCTCTGGCTTAAGAAATAACAGAGATACAGGGTTTTGAAAATGACATGTAGCGTGACCGCCTCCAGGATTTTTAGCTGCAAATATGTTTAGGTATCAAGGAAAAAAAATTGAATGAGAATTGAGTGTTTTTATTGAAAAAACATACAAAATCTTACGGAAATTGACGAACTTCAAGTTTCTTCATCGGATGACACGGATGACACGGATGACTCAACATTCGGCTGTTTTTCGAAGACTTTTCCACCACTTTGAGCACAAAGCTTCAGCCGTTCTGCCCACTTCACAAGGATCGCGTATTTTCGAAGTCTCCTTGACGGAGGCTTTTGAAGAATCTTTGAACAGCGGCGCGCGCCGCTGTTCAAAAATTCACCTCACCCGCTTCATGAAGCCGGTGAAAGTGACACCTATGGTCGACATGTGTGTCGATTCCTTTGTATTTTTGGTCGAAAAGTTCAAATATGTGCTTAAAAATGTACTCCGACTTCTTAAAGACCCTTAAATCCAAGATGGCGGCCAAATCTCACCTCCTGAAAGTCAAACGGGCACGTGTGCACGTATATGGCATGTGAGGTATCCTTCATACCATTTCTTGGGACGTAAAATCGAGAAATGATGTTAAACAATCCTTTGCGCTTCATTTAAGGCCTCAAATTTCAAGATGGCGGCCAAAATTGCCAAAATTTGGAAACCAAAAATGCTGTAATAGCTTCTCATATCTTGTGACGTATCGAACCCCATAGATGTCTGGTCGCAGAATCCAAATCTTGAATTCAAAATTCACCCCGGCCCCTTGGGAAGTATATTACTTTAAATATTTCTTAAATCCACGCGCTTCACGCCTTTTAGCCGCAATTCTTAAAACTAAAATGTCGCAAATTGTAAAAGGAAGGTTACTTTAACCTTCATTTCTGAATTCTACGACCGAATAAACCTGTGAATGGATACATAGCTTGCTTTTCTGAGGTCAAGGGTGACTGTATCATCCTGTAAGCGATAATTCCGACGGCCATCTTGGGTTTTGGACTTCCCATGGGGCTGGAGTGAATTTTGAATTCAAGATTCGGATTTTACGACCTGAAATCTATGGGATTCGATACGTCACATGATATGAGAAGCTATTATAGAATTTATGGTTCCAAAATTTCCGAAATTTTGGCCGCCATCTTGGAATTTGAGGCCTTAAATGAGGCTCAATGGAATTTTAAAATTATTTTTCGATTTTACGGCCCAAAAAATGGTACGAAGGATACCTCACATGCCATATAGGAGCACACGTGCCCGTGGGACTTTCTGGCGGCGAAATTTGGCCGCCATCTTGGATTTACGGGTCTTTAAGAAGTCGGAGTTTATTTTTAAGCACATATTTGAACTTTTTGAACGAAAATACAAAAGAATCAACATACATGTCGACCATAGGAGTCAATTTGACCCACTTCACCCCCGTGGCGGTCACTTTTGGCGCCATCTTGAATTTAACGGTGTTCCGGGGAAGTCCCGGAGCACGTATAGTCCCGTGGGACCGTTAAGATTCGGATTTTACGACCAGAAATCTATGGGATTCGATACGTCACAGGATATGAGAAGCTATTATAGAATTTACTAGTCGTGATTAGCTCGCTTAGCGAGCTGACATGTCTAGCCGGGGAGTGCCCCTGGACCCCAGTTCTACGCTTCGCGAAGAACTTGCGACTCGCTCCGCGAGCCGCCACCGCCCCGCACAGTTTTTAACATTGATGAGGAGACAACATCTATGTCTTAATCTTCTTTTTCACCAAGTTTTACAGAAATTGATGTTCTAGGAGTACGGACCGCGTTTTCGTGCGGGGCCGCCATCCTGGATTCGGAAATGGTGAAAGTCTGACCAAAAATGCGAGTTTGCCGTCGAAAAACACCTCCTAATACCGAATTTTTCAAAAATCGATGGATCGGAAGCCGAGATAACAACTTAGATAACGATCGCCATTTTTGATTCTTGAATTTTGAAAATCGGACCTAAAATTCTAATTTCCCTTCGAAATACACCTCCTAATACCGAGTTTCACAAAAATCGATCGATATCAAGAAGCGATGTAGCATTTTAGACCACGGCCGCCATCTTGAATTTTTGAATTTTGAAAATCTGACCAAACATTCTAGTTTCCCGTCGAAATATACCCCCGGATACCGAATTTCACGAAAATCGATCGAACAGGAGCCGACTTAGCATTTTAGGCCACGGCCGCCATCTTGGATTTTGAGTTTTTGAAAATCCGACCAAAAATTCGAGATCCCCGTTGAAAAATACCCCCGCTTACCAATTTCCACAAAACTCCGTTGAAAAATATCGCCTAAAACCTTATATTTCGTCTATAAGGCAGTGACGTCACGCAACAGGATTGAACCTGTTCGGCGCGATGCGTGTAAACAACCGCGTATCTCCAATGTAACACTATATGGAGAAACAACTTTTCGCTCTTGCAGGCGTCCTAAGCAGCGGATTTGAATGGGAATAATTTTAATCAACTCCTCATTACAATAGCTAAGCGTGTACCAATTTTAAAGGAAATCGCTTCGGCCAATTTTTATCTAGGGGGGGCATTGTGAGTGGGAACATCAGCTTTATATAGAGTAATAATGGTTCCAAAATTTCCGCAATTTTGGCCGCCATCTTGGAATTTGAGGCCTTAAATGAAGCTCAATGGATTTTTTAACATTATTTTTCGATTTTACGGCCCAAAAAATGGTATGAAGGATACCTCAGATGCCATATAGGAGCACACGTGCCCGTGAGACTTTCTGGAGGCGAAATTTGGCCGCCATCTTGGATTTACGGGTCTTTAAATAGTCGGAGTTTATTTTTAAGCACATATTTGAACTTTTCGACCAAAATTACAAAGGAATCGACATACATGTCGATCATAGGCGTCACTTTTACCCACTTCAACCCCGTGGCGGCCACTTTTGGCGCCATCTTGAATTTAACGGTGTTTCGGGGAAGTCCGGGAGCACTTGTAGTCCCGTGGGACCGTTAATGATACAAGTTGGCGAGATGGCTTGATATCTTCGATTTGATGTCCTGAAACAGAATTTCGATGTTGCCAGGCTCATTTTTCCCCGGAACCCCCCTAAATTCAAGATTGCTCCCAAAATGGCCGCCACGGGGATGAAGTTGGTGAAAGTGACTCCTAAGATCAACATGTATGTCGATTCCTTTGTATTTTTGGTCGAAAAGTTAGAATATGTGCTTAAAAATGTACTCCGACTTCTTAAAGACCCTTAAATTCAAGATGGCGGCCAAATCTCGCCTTCTGAAAGTCAAACGGGCACGTGTGCACCTATATGGCATGTGAGGTATCCTTCATACCATTTCTTGGGACGTAAAATCGAGAAATGATGTTAAACAATCCTTTGCGCTTCATTTAAGGCCTCAAATTTCAAGATGGCGGCCAAAATTGCCAAAATTTGGAAACCAAAAATTCTATAATAGCTTCTCATATCATGTGACGTATCGAACCTCATAGATTTCTGGTCGTAGAATCCAAATCTTGAATTCAAAATTCACCCCGGCCCCTTGGGAAGTATATTTCTTAAATTATTTCTTAAATCCACGTGCTTCACGCCTTTTAGCCGCAATTCTTAAAACTAAAATGTCGCAAATTGTAAAAGGAAGGTTACTTTAACCTTCATTTCTGAATTCTACGACCGAATAAACCTGTGAATGGATACATAGCTTGCTTTTCTGAGGTCAAGGGTGACTGTATCATCCTGTAAGCGATAATTCCGACGGCCATCTTGGGTTTTGGACTTCCCATGGGGCTGGAGTGAATTTTGAATTCAAGATTCGGATTTTACGACCAGAAATCTATGGGATTCGATACGTCACATGATATGAGAAGCTATTAAGAATTTATGGTTCCAAAATTTCCGAAATTTTGGCCGCCATCTTGGAATTTGAGGCCTTAAATGAGGCTCAATGGATTTTTTAACATTATTTTTCGATTTTACGGTCCAAAAAATGGTACGATGGATACCTCACATGCCATATAGGAGCACACGTGCCCGTGGGACTTTCTGGCGGCGAAATTTGGCCGCCATCTTGGATTCACGGGTCTTTAAGAAGTCGGAGTACATTTTTAAGCACATATTTGATTTTTTCGACCAAAAATACAAAAGAATCAACATACATATCGACCACAGGCGTCACTTTTACCCATTTCACCCCCGTGGCGGCCACTTTGGGCGCCATCTTGAATTTAACGGTGTTCCGGGGAAGTCCCGGAGCACGTGTAGTCCCGTGGGACCGTTAATGATACAAGTTGGCGAGATGGCTTGATATCTTCGATTTGATGTCCTGAAACAGAATTTCGATGTTGCCACTTGCCAGGCTCAATTTTCCCCGGAACCCCCCTAAATTCAAGATTGCTCCCAAAATGGCCGCCACGGGGATGAAGTGGGTGAAAGTGACTCCCATGGTCAACATGTATGTCGAATCCTTTGTATATGTGGTCGAAAAGTTCAAATATGTGCTTAAAAATGTACTCCGACTTCATAAAGACCCTTAAATTCAAAATGGCGGCCAAATCTCGCCTCCTGAAAGTCAAACGGGCACGTTTGTTCCTATAGGGCATAGCAGATTTATATAAAAAAAATTTTAACGAAAGTATGCTACTTATGTAACGGTTTTATAATTTTTAAGTAACGGGATGTTCAAAGGTAACCGCGCCGTCGTATAACCGTTATCAATCAAATAATTTTATAAATTGCGCGAATAACCTTTATAATTATAGTTTAATAAAATTTATTTGTAAACATGTTTTATATAACCGTTATGCTTCAGTTATACATTTTATATATAAATACGCTCTTTATTTATATTTTATATAATTGTCATACTTTGATTATACATTCTTTATTTAAATACGCTCTTTATATAACGATTATACTTCCCTTATATACTGAGAATTTAGCTCTGCTACTAGGGGCGGTTTTGATCAGGCTTTGGAATGGCTCTTTCCTGAGTTAAAGAAATTTCTGAGAGGCATATGCACGGTTTGATTCCGTAGCCTAGATCAAAACCGCTGTTCAAAAATTCTTCAAAAGCCTTCGTCTAGAAGACTTCGAGAAGACGATCCTCGTGAAGTGGGCAGAACGGCTGAAGCTTTGTGCTCAAAGTGGTGGAAAAGACTTCGAAAAACAGCCGTATGTTGAGTCATCATGAAGAAACTTGAAGTTCGTCAATTTCCGTGAGATTTTGTAAGTTTTTACAATAAAAACACTCAATTCTCATTTACCTTTTTTTCCTTGATACCTAAACATATTTGTAGCTAAAAATCCTGGAGGCGGTCGCTAGGTGTCATTTTCAAAACCCTGTATCTCTGTCATTTTTTAAGCTAGAGAGTTGTTCTTGGTCTTATTTTATTGATAATTATGTCTACTTTAAGCACACATACTTAAACCGCAAATCGATAGCTGCTTTTGTTCGCCTAAAACCCGCAATTGTGCAAAACTTTTTGAACACCCTATGTATGTTGTTTTGAAAATGTGATTTCCGGATGTTGACTTTTGGAATCTTAAAGTATGCAATTTTAGACGATTTTTCGTCCAAACCGGACCTCGATATCTTTATTCGTTCGAGAGATATCGAGGTACACAGGTTTTGACTTCCACCCCCCCCCCCCTAGCGCCCCCCCTGAAAATCTGTCTGAAAATTTGGGAAAAGAAGGGCTCAAGTATGAGTAATCGATAGTCGAAGTTTGAAGGAATTCTAGGGGGGGGGGGGGGCTGAAAAAAGCTGTCTTCGCATCAAGCTCTTTGATTTGAACTTGTCCTCTTGATTTTTCCACATTTCTTGCTCTGAACTCGTTTTGAATGCTTAAAACGAGCACATCAATAACGTTGGGACGGTGACTTTTTAAAAGAAACCTACTTTTTGGATCGGCAACCAGCTAGGATCTCCATAAAGTTGGGATTTAGCGGAGATTTTCTTGCACCGCAAATAAGTTACGTAGCTGCGGACTTGCACCGTCAATATTTCTTGAAATATTTTTTTAAAAAAAATCGAAAGACGCAAAGTGATACTATACCAATTTCAAATTCAATTCACCTGTCAATTTGTTCCTCAGTGATTTGCAGAAGCGGAGCATTTAGTGCAATGCCCGCATTATTCACTAGCCCATCAATATTATTTATGCATGTCAGAGCTTGTTTTGTTTCTTGCCAGTTTGACAGATCAACTTGGACTGGCAGAATGTTACAATTTTCATGCACCAACTCATCAAGATGATTTTGAGTGCGAGACAGTGCTATGACAGTTGCACCATTATCAGCCAATTTCAGACACAGTGCTTTTCCAATGCCTAGACGAAAATTTAAGAACAGTCAGTGGAGCATTATACAGGGTTATTCAAAAGTTACGCACCACTGGCCATAACTTTAGTTCTAATTATGATATCGATTTGCGGTTTGTGGCGTCCTTCCTCATATCGAGGGGGAAACTTTTTGAGGTACTTTTCAGTTCTTCACCCCCCCCCCCAGGGGGCGGGGGGGCGGGGGGCAACTCAAAAATTTCAAATGGCAACCCCCATCATGTGATACATCGTTAGAAAGAGCATAAAAAAAAAAAAAAATTTTGGCGCAAACCGGAAGTCGATCTGACCCCCTGTCAAAAGTTAGGGGGGTCCAAAGGTTATTTAGGGGGTCCGTACCTTCATTTTTTAGAGTAGCTTCGGCGGCTCTTGGACATACCGTTTCTCTTTTCAAAGAGTCCTCGAATACTCCAAGTCTGATACCGAAGTCTTCATATTGCCCCCGGGCCACCACAGCCCCCCCGTAGGGGGGGGATGGGCCTGTTACAATGAAACATTGCATTAAAATGCGAAAAGTCACAGAAGAGCTTCAAACTTAGCATCAAATCCGAGTGGAACTTCTTGCCGATGTTAACGCAAACGCAGCCTGCGACTTTGAAGTGAGTTTTCAAAACTCTTAGCCCCCTGCCCCCCCGCATTTTTGGTTGCAGAGCGGGTAAAAACCGGGAAATTCACTACAAATAATGCCCGAAACTAATGTCCAACTTGAGGAGGACCCTTGAAACGTTGCTATCAGTCGGAGCATTGAAATACAAGGACTGCCACCCCCTTGAAGTGCGGAAACATCCAAAACACCCCCGCTGCCCCCCTCATTTTTCGTTGCGGAGCGGGTAAAAACCGGGAAAATCGCCAGAAATGATGGACCGGTTCTTACCAGCTCTGCAACGAAAAAAGAGGGGGGCAGCGGGGGTTTTATGGATGTTTCCGTCCTTAAAGTGGGCGGCAGTTCCTGTGTTGCAGTTCTCCGACTGAGCGCAACGTTTCAAGGGTTCTCGTCAAGTTCTACAGTGGTTTCGGGCATCATTTCTGGCGATTTTTCCGGTTTTTACCCGCTCCGCAACGAAAAATGAGGAGGGCAGCGGGGGTGTTTTGGATGTTTCCGTACTTTAAGGGGGTGGCAGTCCTTGTATTCCAATGTTCCGACTGATCGCAACGTTTCAAGGGTCCTCCTCAAGTTGGACATTAGTTTCGGGCATTATTTGTAGTGAATTTCCCGGTTTTTACCCGCTCTGCAACCAAAAATGAGGGGGGGCAGGGGGCTAAGAGTTTTGAAAACTCACTTTAAAGTCGCAGGCTGCGTTTGCGTTAACATCGGCAAGAAGTTCCACTCGGATTTGATGCTAAGTTTGAAGCTCTTCTGTGACTTTTCGCATTTTAATGCAATGTTTCATTGTAACAGGCCCATCCCCCCCCTACGGGGGGGCTGTGGTGGCCCGGGGGCAATATGAAGACTTCGGTATCAGACTTGGAGTATTCGAGGACTCTTTGAAAAGAGAAACGGTATGTCCAAGAGCCGCCGAAGCTACTCTAAAAAATGAAGGTACGGACCCCCTAAATAACCTTTGGACCCCCCTAACTTTTGACAGGGGGTCAGATCGACTTCCGGTTTGCGCCAAAATTTTTTTTTTTTTTTTATGCTCTTTCTAACGATGTATCACATGATGGGGGTTGCCATTTGAAATTTTTGAGTTGCCCCCCGCCCCCCCGCCCCCTGGGGGGGGGTGAAGAACTGAAAAGTACCTCAAAAAGTTTCCCCCTCGATATGAGGAAGGACGCCACAAACCGCAAATCGATATCATAATTAGAACTAAAGTTATGGCCAGTGGTGCGTAACTTTTGAATAACCCTGTATTTGAGATTATGAACATAGACTCAAAGAGATTTATGTTAAGGATACCTAATATGAGAACTGGATTTATACAGGCACAGGGCCGCCCTAACCTACTGTACCAATAGTATGTTGCCTACACAAAAACATCTTCAGTGTTTGACCGGGTGATGGCAAACTGCCACTCGGGTCGGGAATTTAGGGAAAATGCCATGAAAACTGCCACCCATGTAAAGACAACTGCCTCCCGTACGGACAAGTGCCGCCGGCATGAATTTCGACCGCAGCAGATAATGAATCTTCACGATTTTATAAAAAGAATTTCTCTCAAATTCAGTAAAAAATAGAAAAAATGATGAGAGTAAAAAAAAATAAAACAAAGAAAAAAACTTCTAAAGGAAAAAAAACTTCCAAACGTAAAACTAATTCTAGAAAAACTGACAGTGACACGTAAAAAAATTGCTTGTTTTCAATTTCAAAACTTTAAATAAGAAAGGGGAGACTATGTTTCTTTACGATTTTAAAATTTTAAACTTTGACGAGATTTTACTCAAACCAAAAACTTTTAAACACGCCTGTTGAAAATGATCACTCATTTCTTATTTGATTTTCTAGAAATGATTTTTATCTAAGTAAGCTTTTCAACAGACAGTCCTCAGCCTGTTTAAGTGTGAAGGGAAGTTTTGGTTCTACGTTTGCAATCTCGCACCGCGTGGCCGCAAGACGCGTCAGTCCGGTGGCAGTTGTTATAATTACAATGGTGGCAGTTTTCATGACGGATGGCAGTTGTAAAATTTACTCGGGTGGCAGTTATCCGTAATCCTAGGAAATGAGTGGCATTTTGCCGAATCCCGTTTGACCAGATACAGATATATATGTGTCTCCTCCTCCCCCCCCCCCCCTCCTTCTATCTTCTGATTCTACATTCTTGAATTAAGTTAGTGAGACTTCAGCATCGAATAATTTATTTCTTACAGAGAAAAATAAAATAAGATAAATATGTTTAGGTATACCTACCTTGACCTGCTCCTGTAACTAAAATAGTTTTTCCTGCCACACAAGACATAATGAAACGAAAAAATAAAATGTCTCAAGGACCATACATGTAAAACAAGTTAAACTTTCCTGCGTCTGAGTTGCGTGCTTGTACTTGCACGCCGCACAATACCACACGACTGGATGTATCAGACGAGAGTTGATCCGGGCAAATTTAATCTTGGTAAGTAAATACAAATGAATTGTAAGACGCAGCAGACGTCACGTTTATAGAGGCAAGGATCAAGGTCGCTCTCAACAAACTTGCATGCTCCGCCAATAGATCGTATTCGATACATCAAACAGGTGAGATGGTATCGATATCGATTGGTTCAAAACATAAACATAGCCTCAAAAGTCAATTTAGAAATCGGAGGGAACGGGTCATTTGAAGCAGATGTTTTATTCTTTTGAGTACCAAATGCCAATGCAAAGTGAAATTGTAAGGAATTTTCTCATTTTCAGCTTTTCCAACTTAAATCCGAACAGTTTGATTTGAAGTTATGTCCTATTGTTTTGAACCAAACGATACATCGAACCACTATCGAATACGGTCTATGAACATTGCCATATATACATACCGAGACTCATATTTAGAATTTAGATGACAGAGATGGACAAGAAAAGTTACAAAAACAGCTGGTGTCCGCCTCCGAGTCTCCGACCCGACCCGCAAATTCAAACAGATAACATTTCCCGCGCAAACAAGGCTGTCACCTTTTGAAACAAAAATAAATCCAATCAGTGCCAGATTTATGACCTTTTTTTTATTCGATGTGGTGTGAGATATCGACTTATGTTTACGCGCTCCGTAAAGAGGAGATTAATGGAGTATGTAGGTGTCCTACTGCAACCTTAAGTAGCTCGAATTGCGATTCACACTCTCTAAAATTTTACCCAATTAATGTTTTGAAACGAAACTTTGGGGATGTCCATAGATCATTGTTAGCTTCTTTAGGGACCCACCAAAATTGTCCCCCCCCCCCCCCTCCAACGATGAGGGCGGGCTACAGACCCAAACTTTTTTTTTCGAAGGGCAATCCCCCTGTCTGACACATTAATCGAAAGAAGGAAAAAGAAGACCCCGAGTTAGGTTTGGCGCAAACTTCAAGTCAAAATATTGATATTTGAGAAAATGGCGGCCGGTCAAAGTTAAAAATTACGGAAATTTGACATCTCGGTTTTTGTTGACGGATTGGGGTGAAACTTGGTGCCTGGGTTTTTTGGGACAAGAATAACGATTCTGGTATTAGTTTTCAGGAAAATTCTGTCCTTTCAAATATGGCGGCAATAAAAATGGGCGACCTAAGAGTGGTAATTAAGGGAATATTTAGGCGTTTTTTGGTGGATTTGTGAGAAACTTGCTATTCGCAGGTATTTTGGCACGAGGAAAACTAATCTTGCATTGGATTTTTGGAATTTTGAAGAACTTAAAAATGGCGGTAACTTGATATTACAGACGTTTACGGATGGATTCGCATGAAACTCGGCCGCCATTTTGTACCTAAGTATTTATCATTTCGAAAATTTAATGTGGAAGAGTCGTTTTTTTTCGAGTCAGAAACAAACAGGACCCTGGGTTTCATGTAAATCGTTTTCCTTGTCCCAAAAAACCCGGATACCAAGTTTCATCTCAATATCCGTCAACAAAAACGGAGATGTAAAATTTCCGTAATTTTTAACTTTGACGGGCCACCATTTCCTCAAAAATCAAGATTTTGACTTGAGGTTTGCGCCAAAAATGTTCCTCTTTTATCTTCTTTCGACTGATGTGTCAGACAGGGGGGAGGGGACTCGAAAATTTTGGGGGGTCTTAAATGAAGCTAACATCCCATCCAGAGTTGCTAAAAGAAATTTCATCGAATGAAATTTCATGAAATTTCTTTTTTCCCAATGAAATTTCTTCCGACCGACAAAATGTCAAAAATGCTTATTTATTCTAACAGAATTTGTTTTTATTTTTAAAGAGAATAATATTCGTCAATTAGACCAATTGGAGCGCGGTCTTCTCTCAGCTCTTCTCCTCTGGTCTAGTCTTTTACTCTTTCTCTTCTGGCAGTTCTGGCTCATCAAGGGGAGGGGGACCGGGGACCCTAACCTCAAATTTCAAACTGTTAATTTCTGAAAAAGTCATTTCAATTGTTTCAAGGATAGTTCAAGATCCCTCCCTCCCTTTTGTACCAAAAAAGAAGGATATACTATAAGGGGGTACCTACTAGGATTCTTTATAGTCAAGACATTTGTTTTGCTCCAAATATGAAAGCAACGTCTTACTTTATCCGTAAAATTTATTTTGGTGTTCAACTGGTACGGCTGTGTGTTCAACCAAAATTTAAGAAAAAAAATTCAAAATTATGTTTTTGCTATTTTACTCAACTTTCTGGGCATTTCTAAAGTTCCCTTTCACAGTTTACCACGTGCATATAAATGAGCTTTAGGAGATTCATAAGTTTCAAGGGTTTAACCCTGAATTCTGCGTGTTAAATGAAATTTCATGAGATTTCATGAAATTTCTTTTTATAATCTTTCATGAAATATCTTAACTCTGATCCCATCCCATCCCATCCCATCCCATCCCATCCCATCCCATCCCATCCCATCCCATCCAATCCAATCCCATCCCATCCCATTCCATCTCACCTATAATATATATACTATATATATAGTAATAATAGTTACCCGACCTATGTCGTCAATTCTTTAGTTCACGATAACTATCGTTAGATTTACGTTAGCCTATTCAAATTTTGTAATTTTGTCCGTTTTGGTCTTATAAAGAACTGTATAGATTTATGGTTAAATCGCACTTACCGTTAAACGGTAATTAACGTAAGTGCCCTACTTACCTACGCCGTTTTCCACTTATCTGTTTTTATGCAAGTTTCATTCCTTGGTTTCCTTGGTAACCTTTGTTTGCTATCAGCTGATGTTTTATTTGAATTTCTTTTTTTCATTTTTTTTTAAATAAATCATTGCTAGGTTAGGTCTAATTTTTTTGCCAGCATTTATTCTGCCTTCCCCCCAGCTCATTTTTCTAGCTCCATCATACCCTCTCCCCTCAACTCATTTTTCTATCGATTTTATCATTTCTTTTTATAGCATGTCCTGCTCCCCTACCACCATTTTTTCGGGGTTACAGATATTTTAGCGGCCTCTAGACCCGTGACTCCAGTCACAGGCATTTCGGTAGTTGATCTATAAACAGAGGGGTGGAAGGGCCTTATAGGACACCCTGTACGTATAGGTACTAACATTATTGCGACTGCATCGGAGCTTGTGTCCTATATGTGAAGGATAGGTATACCGGGATAAGCCTCCCAAAATACCGCTATAAATATATTTTTATAAAACCACTTTAAGTCGTCAAGGGGTGTTCTAAAACTTACGTTTTGGGGATCTCAGCCCTCCAACCACATCCGCACCCTTTCAGGCTCCAGCAATAACCGCTCTTTGGGCTATTTCTCGTCTAGATGTTGACGTTTTTTCTTCATACCTTTCGTAATTTTCGTTGGAATATTATTGAACCAGAATTTGTCAGAATTTACATCAAACAGCCCAAGTTTCAGTAAAAAAAATTCATGATCGGAAAATGATATAACTACTAAAAAAATTGTGATAGGTATTGAAAAAAAAAAAAAAAAAATAATTCAATTTTTTCCTTTCTGCGCTATTTAGAAACGTATGAGAACAGTAGCATTCCCAAATACTGTCCCTCTATTTAAATCATTTATTCAAATAGATACAACAAGAACTTTCGTAGGTACATTAAGTTATACAGTAGAATTGTGAGTAAAATTGGAGAAAAAACCCTAAATACGAGTCAAACATGGCAACAATGGACCGCAAGGCCCCTAAAAATTCATCGGAGGCCTTTTCAAAGGCCAGAAATGAAAAGTTCGCAAAAGAATACCTCGTGAAGCCTAAAGGAGGGAGTGTGCAGACGACTCCGAGCGGCGAGCGGCGGCGGCGCCCGGATTCCAGTCGGCGGCGCGCACTGGAATGAATTTAGCTACAACGGCCGTCAGCTACAATGAGCGCCGTATCCGGGTACGGCGCTCCGCCGCACACTGGGCTCGAGTGCCGCCAAATGCTACTCCACGCAAGCGACCCCATCCTCATTCGACATAATAAAAGAACAATTGGACGCCCTTCCCCATCTCCCCCCCCCCCCCCGGCCAATTTACACACACAAAAACACAAACAATTACCAGCAAAGGATAGTTACTTTATTGAAGAGCTTCTCCGAATTATTTAATGGCCTTTAAATTATGATTTCAATCATGACATGAATTCTTACAAATCTCAAGAAAATGAAACGCGTGAAACGAGTATCCCATAACCCCCCCCCCCCCCCAACACGACCACATACCGCAAAAAAATTGTGATAGGTATTGAAAAAAAAAAAATAATTCCATTTTTTCCTTTCTGCGCTGTTTCGAAACGCATGAGAACAGTAGCATTCCCAAATACTGTCCCTCTATTTAAGTCATTTATTCAAATAGATACAACAAGAACTTTCGTAGGTACATTAAGTTATACAGTAGAATTGTGAGTAAAATTGGAGAAAAAACCCTAAATACGAGTCAAACATGGCAACAATGGACCGCAAGGCCCCTAAAAATTCATCAAAAATTCTTACAAATCTCAAGAAAATGAAACGCGTGAAACGAGTATCCCATAAACCCCCCCCCCCCCCCCCAACACGACCACATACCCCAACCCCCCCCTCCCCGCCCCCGCCGAACGGGAGGAAATTAAAAACGGGCGGAAATCCACTCGGGAGCATTTTAGGAGTTCGAACAAGCGAAAAAAACATCAAGTCACCGCGGAAAATCTCGGAAAATTCTCTATCCCTCACGCCTATCTATATTCGTTACCTACAATAATGAATGGATTTTTCCATGGGAAAACTATTGCATGTCCATTCGGTTTCGGGGCTAAAATCTACTTACGAGCATCCTAGGACTCCAACTAGGCAAAAAAAAACATCATGTCATCGCGGAAAATCTCGAAAAATTCTTCATTTTTTGGGAACCCAGAAAATCCTTACCTACAATGATGTATTTATTTTTCCAAGGGAAAACTGTTTCATGTCCATTAGGTTTCGGGGCTGAAACCTACGCACGAGCATCCTAGGAGTCCGACTCAGCGAAAAAAAATTAATGTCACCGCGGAAAATCTCGGAAAATTCTTCATTTTTTAGGAACACCGAAAATCCCTACCTACAATGATAAAATGATTTTTCCAAGGGAGAACTGTTGCATGTCCAATCGGTTTCTGGGCTGACACCTACTCGAGAGCATCCTATAGGAGTCCGACTGAGCGACAAAAAATTCATGTCACCACGGAAAATCTCGGAAAATTACCTATTCCTTACGCCCACCTATATTCGTTACCTACAATGATGAAATGATTTTTCCAAGGGAAAACTGTTGCATGTCCATTCGGTTTCGGGGCTGAAACCTACTCGGGAGCATCCTACGAGTCCGTCTGAGCAAAAAAAAATCATGTCATCGCGGAAAATCTCGGAAAATTCCCTATTCCTTACGCCTACCTAAATTCGTTACCTACAATAATGAATGGATTTTTCCATGGGAAAACTATTGCATGTCCATTCTGTTTCGGGGCTAAAATCTACTTACGAGCATCCTAGGACTCCAACTAGGCAATAAAAACATCATGTCACCGCGGAAAATCTCGGAAAATTCTTAACTTTTTAGGAACCCAGAAAATCCCTACCTACAATGATAAAATGATTTTTCCAAGGGAAAACTGTTGCATGTCCATTCGGTTTCGGGGCTGAAATCTACCAACGAGCATCCTAGGACTCCAACTAGGCAAAAAAAACATCATGTCACCGCGAAAAATCTCGGAAAATTCTTCATTTTTTAGGAACACGGAAAATCCCTACCTACAATGATAAAATGATTTTTCCAAGGGAAAACTGCTGCATATCCATTCGGTTTCGGGGCAAAAATCTACTCACGAGCATCCTAGGAGTCCAACTAAGCAAAAAAATCATCAGGTCACCGCGGAAAATCTCGGAAAATTCTCTATTCCTCACGCGTTTCTGGAATTCACAAGGTTACCACTGAAAGAAAAATCTCTATATTACCGTGCAACAAAACGAGAATAAACATCGAAGCGACAATAGGCGACAATCTTCATACGCGTCAGATATTTTTTTATTCTATAATATTAATATTTGTCATTTTTTTATTTTTTTGGGCAGCTTATTTCAAAGTTAACGGGCACAGAAAAACAGTGCGCAATTTCGAACATCCCGCCTCAACGGTTCGACTGCAACCTCCAAGATTCACGAGTGCCCGGTAAACATCGAGTAAACATGTGTTCTTTCGTTCTTTCTCATGGAAACCTGCATAAATAATAGTTCAAAAAATGTCTATTTCGTACCGTGTTCTTACTCTCAGAGTGCAATTAATGCGCTTCATGAGATCAGTTTTCGTCCCTCCAAAACAGAGGTCCTTTCTCGAACAATTTTTTAAGAAGCCACCTGATGTACCTGAAGCTGCTTGAATTGTTTTTTTTTTTAGTCACGGACATCGTTCATAATTTTCCAATGGTAAGATGTCTCTTTCTTACTAATTTTACCTCCTGGATGCTGCCAGTAAGTTGTCAAATCAAGTCATGGCTCAATTTTGAGTGTAAATTGTACCTATACAAACTCTCAGTTCAGTATAGAGTTTGGCTCAAAGAGAGGAAGTCATCCTAAGTTGAGATTAGAGCAAAATGTTGATATCCTGACCCATCGAACTAAAAATATTTTGTCATCTTTTAATTTTCAACTCCCCTAGGGTCTGCATTAATTTCTATCGCAGTGAGAGCTCACTGCTCATTCTCTCTCTAAGTTTGCATTTTTCCGAGTCTAATAAATTGATTTAGTACTCATGTTATGATTGTACTTCAATTGAACGTTATTGATTGTGACTTACTTATTGTTAAATTTTACTTGATGCAAAAGAGAAAACGCGAATTTGACCGAAGCTTTGCTACTGCCGACACAGAAAGTCTCATTAAGAAATTGAGGTTCTAGATGTGAAAAAGGCACTTCTCGGTTGTCATGTTTCAGAATCTCCTATAATATTTCACTCATTGTAAGGAAAGTGAATGAATCCATTTCCCTAAAAATTTCACTGAATCATCATTAATATAAACTTCGAAGGATTCTGCCTTTTTCTATTTCACTCGAGGGGAAGTGTCCCCTCCCGGACTCTCTTCCCCACCCGGTGACTGACGCTGCGCTGTGCTGAACGGTTCAGCCTGAACCTTTCCCCTACGTCTGACCGCTCCCCACTCCTCTGTCAATCGAACCATATGCCACCGCTTACGTATTGTCGCTCGCCCACCCAGGTACCTAGCGGCCAGCGGTCAGTTGATGATAAATCTCGCTCATGCTCCTATGCAGCTACGCATTGATTACGCCAGCTAATTACTTTCTAATAATTAGAATTTCTTCGATAATAGTTTTCTTTATTTATTCGACTGTATTTTTTTCTCTGCTCTTCTGTGATTTCCTTGGTTCTCTACTGTGTTTTTCCTAAATCTCTGAGTCAGAAATCTGAAGCACTTCGGTATGCACCGAGTACTTCAGATGTGTGACCTGAAACCTTCGGTGTATACCGAACTACTTCAATTGTCTGACCCGAACTTCGGCAGATGGACCTTAACTTTTCGGATGCGTGATCCGAAAACTTCAGAGATCCATATGATCTCAGCCTCGGGTTCCATGCACAAATTTTTTTCTCCGTGTTTCCTTTTAGGGGACGCAACTAAAATTTCAGTAAATTTTTTTCAGAAAAGTAAAGAAAAAAAAAAAAAAAAGTGGCTAACGATGATTCCTCACCTTCACGTGGTGTTGGCTGTTTTTACTAAGTGGGAACCGTCCATTTTAAGATATAGTCTATCTCTTGCCCTGCCATTATTATTCTACAAGTTAATTGTGGAGTGAGAATTTCATAACTTTTTCTATGAAATCTTCAAAATATAGTGATAAAAAATTTGCAACCACTACAAAATCGGCTCGCGAAGCGAGCCGAATGTCACTCGCGTAGCGAGTGACCGGGGGTCCAGGGGGCGTAGCCCCCGGCTAGGCGTGACGGGCGCGCGAAGCGCGCCCAGAACGGCTAGTATTCCCTATGATTCTAAAATTTTCTATAGAAAGAATTCTGGCAAATTAACCCATTTAATTCTTCTCCAAGGGATTAACTAGCCACAGAAATTAGAAACACTGCAATCGAGAAGTGCCCTTTTCGCATCCAGTGCCTCAATTGAGTCAAATCGGTACATTCCAACATAGAACATCTCAGCACTCTCAGCCTTTGATTTTCAATATGAACTCTGTTTCAATAGTTCTTGCATTCCTCCATATCTTCCCAATCAAACGTCAGGTTTAGAAGCAAGATCGAAATAGGTGCAGGTACAAGACATTTTTTCTTCTATTTGCTTTTGACTCCCTACAAGTCCTTTGCAAATGTTTTGCCGAAGTTGAATCATCATTAAGGCAGGAATCATCTAATGATTAAAGAAAGGAGAAGGGTGGGTGCCATTGAGCCTGTGAGAAATATTCTGAAGAATACTTCTCGATTCTCCGCTCCTTCATCTGGCACTTAATCGATATTTTAATTAGGTACAATCCTTATGCGGCAGAAACTCCCTTTCAATACTTCAGTTATTTAGTGGCCTAGAATGTCGTTGAATCGTGAGGTTTAACTAAAAGCCCTTTCCACTCCTTGCAAGTTTTGCTGCAAGTGAGCCGAAAGTGGGAGTCATCACTCATCGATGAGTGATGACTCCCACTTTCGGCTCACTTGCAGCAAAACTTGCAATGTGTGGAAAGGGCCAAAAGCTGGACCAAATCCTTTTAGTGCCCAGTGAAGCAAAAAATTCCAACATTGAAAACGGAATAAATTATTTGCTGGCTGAGTAGGGATTTTTCAGAGGGAACCCTATCAAAACGGAGTATTGACAATGGCTTCTTTTAAAGTCCTTCATCTGTTCTATAAAACAATTAATGAATGATGTTATCTTATAAGAAAGAGGTGCACAATCCTCCTGATTTACATTTTTAGGGAGCCAATGAAAAAATATAATCTCCCTCCGATTTTCTGTGAAATTACTACATAAACGGCTTAAGTCCGCAGCCATAGATCTCTTTTGCGGTCTTTGAAAATCCCCACCTCTATTTTATTTTTTAAAAAAAGAATAAATCGATATCATTCCTTGAAGTTTTTGCAGAATTTTCTTAGCGCTGAGACGAAAAATCACGGTAGTTCTTAAGAATTGCGTTGATTAGTTTTTCTTTTAAAAAATAAAGTATGCGCGTAATAACGTCGCAGACTTCCTGTCGCGACGGTCCATTCCGCGGTGACATGATATTTTTTTTTTTCCTTTTTCTTTCTTTTTTTTTTTTTGCGTAATCGGACTCGTAGCATGCTCTTGAGTCGCTTTCAGGCCCCGAAACGAATGGACATGCAACAGTTTTCCCTTGGAAAAATCATTTTATCATCGTAGGTAAGGATTTCTGGGCGTCCTAAAAAATGAAGAATTTTCCGAGATTTTCCGCGGTGACATGATGTTTTTTTTGCTCAGTCGGAATCCTAGGAAGCCGCTGAGTAGATTTCAGGACCCAAACCGAATGGACATGCAACAGCTTTCCCTTGGAAAAATCCATTCATTATTGTAGGTAACGAATATAGGTAGGCGTAAGGAATAGAGAATTTTCCGAGACTTTCCGCGGTGACATGGATGTTTTTTTTGCCTAGTTGGACTCCTAGGATGCTCCCGAGTAGGTTTCAGCCCGTTAACCGAATGGACAAACAACAGTTTTCCCTTGGAAAAATCATTTCATCATTGTAGGTAAGGATTTCTGGGCGTCCTAAAAAAGGAAGAATTTTCCGAGATTTTCCGCGGTGACATGATGTTTTTTTTGCTCAGTCGGACTCCTCGGATGCTCGTGAGTAGATTTCAGGCCCCAAACCGAATGGACAAGCAACAGTTTTCCCGTGGGAAAATAAAGAGCGACGCCAAGAATGGCACAATTTGGGCCAGCGGGGATTTTTCTGAAACCGGGCCCAAACGATACCTTATGATACCCTAAAACTCTGGTAAAAATTTTAGCTTGAGTATACGCACCGTTTTTGAGAAATGGGGGGGGCAAAGTTGCCAAATCGCCATCATTCTGGACAGCATTTTTACAGCAAAAAGACGGGAAAAATGGACGAAAAAGTTACACCATTGATGGGTTTGGGCTGTAAATGTTCTTATTGAGCCCCCGTGCATGTGATTGTCTTCAGTTTCAAAAATTTTGGACGTACACCCGCCCAACACGAAATATTGCAGCAATATTGCAGCAATATTGTCAATATTGAAACAATATTGTCATGTAAATATTTCCTTAAATACACTGCAGAAATATGTTGACAATATTGCTAAAATATTTCATGACAATATTGTAACAATATATTTATAAAAATGTTTTAAATATATTTACAAAATATATTTATGTAATTACTTTTAAAACAGTTTGTAAAATATATTTACAAAATATTTTAAAATTATTTTAGAAATATTAGTTTAAAAATATTTGTTTAATATTATGTTAAAAATATTTTATAAATATTTTTGTAATATTTAAAAATTAATTGCTAAAATGGCAAAAATGGTTTGCGATTTCTGCAATTTGCTTTTTTTGCTAAAATGCCCACCCTCGTGGCGAGAACGACAGAACAATTTGCAAAAGTGGTAATTTTATTGTGCGAAAATGGCACTATACTTTTGCGAAATTAACATTACTAGTTTATGCTATTATGGCTAAAATTTTTGCTAGATTTTCAAAATGTTTGCCAAATTAGCGTATGGTTTTGCTCTGTTTACCAATTATTTTGCGGAACTTACTAAAATCAATCGCTAGAAAAAAGAAAGGGGGGGGGGGGAAGAAAAGACAAAAAGAAGGGAAAAAAATAAATAACATAACATAAATACATCGACATAAATTCAAACTAGGAAAAAGCTCAAATAATTAAAACTGGAAAAAGACGCAATTATAAAAAACAGTAATTTGGTAAAGAAAAAAATGAGAGAGAGTTAAAAAAAACGAAAATTTGTAATACATGAATAGGAATATGTTGAGTACAATTAATAAAGAATTTGAAACACAAATTACAGGATGAAATAAAAAATAATAAATAAATAATAAATAATAAATTCTGGTAAAATATTATAAGAATCCGTCAATAAACAAACATATTACGGACTCAGAGGCCTGCGATAATTAAGAGATTGAATTTACGGGCCCATCTACATCAAGCCTGGCTGGTCTGGTGGTAAAGTACTGGACTTCGGATATCAACTCCACCCCGAGGCGTGGGTTCTAATCCCGACTAGGACGGCGCGGATTTTAAGGTCAGTAACAATTCTACGATCCACAACCTGGACGCATGTGTACATTAGAAAGAAAACTAGTACCAAAGACGTCTCCTAGAGTGCGCGCACACGGATATGGAATATGATAACCTCATCGCAAGTAAATATTTTTAAAATATATTATCAATATTACCTTGACAATATTGCTGCAATATTGTCAGGGGGCGGACAACAAACTATTGCAGCAATATTATTTCGATATTGTTAAAATATTGTTAAAATGTTTTTGACAATATTTCAGCAATATTTTTAAAATATTTCCGTGTTGGGCGGGCAGTGGTCTAAAATGGGGAGAAATCGTGGACAGATAAGGATTCTTTGTCAAACTTTTTAAAAATGGAAGTAAAATTGTTGGTCTCCTGCAGAGATCATGGGGAACAATGTTCTTATCGGTCTTCAATGCATTCAATTGGGTTCAGTTTATCAAATTTTCATCGCACAATGGTCCAAAATGGGAAATTAGTGGACAAATTAAGATCTTCTGCCTAACTTTTTAAAAATGATGTATGACTACTGGTTCCCAGTAGACTTTAGATCCCAGAAAAATTCTTTAAATTCTTTTTTTGACTATTTAAATCTTTTTTACGTTTTTTCTCTCCACTTTTCTTTCTTTCTTTTAAATTTCTGAAAGTTTCCATATTTTATTGAAATAATGCTATAAATTCTATTCTATAACAACGTTCTATAAACAATACGGTCTGACATATAAAAAAAATTAAAAAAAAATAAAAACATGCATTTTTCGCGGTTTTAAACTCTACTGGGGACCAACAGTTTGACAGAGGATCTTAATTTGTCCAGTAATTCCCCCATTTTTGACCACTGTGCGATGTACATTTGTGAAGCTGAGCACATTTTCATACATTGAGGACCAATAAGAACATTGTTAGCCATGAAAACTGCAGCAGACCGAAAATTTTACTTCCATTTCTAAAAATTTGACAAAGAATCCTGATTTGTCGACGATTTCTCCCCATTTTAGACCACTGTACGTCCAAAATTTTTGAAACTGAACACAGTTAAATGCTTGGGGGCCCAATGAGAACATTTACAGCCGAAACCCATCAATGGTGTAACTTTTTCGTCCATTTTTCCCGTCTTTTTGCTGTAAAAATGCTGTCCAGAATGATGGCGATTTGGCAACTTTGCCCCCCCCCCCCCCATTTCTCAAAAACCGGGCGTATACTCAAGCTAAAATTTTTACCAGAGTTTTAGGGTATCATAAGGTATCGTTTGGGCCCAGTTTCAGAAAAATCCCTTCTGGCCCAAATTGTGCCAAAAAACGGTCGTTTTTGGCGTCGCTCTTTATCATTGTAGGTAAGGATTTCTGGGCGTCCTAAAAAATGAAGAATTTTCCGAGATTTTCCGCGGTGACATTATGTTTTTTTTGTTCCGTTGGACTCCTAGGATGCTCCCAAGTAGGTTTCAGTCCCTAAACCGAATGGACAAACAACAGTTTTCCCTTGGAAAAATCATTTCATCATTGTAAGTAAGGATTTCTGGGCGTCCTAAAAAAGGAAGAATTTTCCGAGATTTTCCGCGGTGACATGATGTTTTTTTTGCTCAGTCGGACTCCTCGGATGCTCGTGAGTAGATTTCAGGCCCCAAACCGAATGGACAAGCAACAGTTTTCCCGTGGGAAAATAAATTTATCATTGTAGGTAAGGATTTCTGGGCGTCCTAAAAAATGAAGAATTTTCCAAGATTTTCCGCGGTGACATGATGTTTTCTTTGCTCAGTCGGACTCCTAGGATGCTCCCGAGTAGGTTTCAGCCCCTTAACCGAATGGACAGACGACAGTTTTCCCTTGGAAAAATCATTTTATCATCGTAGGTAGGGATTTTCTGGGTTCCTAAAAAGTGAAGAATTTTCCGAGATTTTCCGCGGTGACATGATGTTTTTTTTGCTCAGTGGGACTCCTAGGATGCTCCCGAGTAGGTTTCAGCCCCTTAACCGAATGGACAAATAACAGCTTTCCCTTGGAAAAATCCATTCATTATTGTAGGTAACGAATATAGGTAGGCGTAAGGAATAGAGAATTTTCCGAGATTTTTCGCGGTGACATGATGTTTTTTTTTGCTCAGTCGGAGTCCTACGATGCGCCGGAGTAGGTTTCAGCCCCTACACTGAATGGACAAACAACAGTTTTCCCTTGGAAAAATCATTTCATCATTGTAGGTAAGGATTTCTGGGCGTCCTAAAAAATGAGGAATTTTCCGAGATTTTCCGCGGTGACATGATGTTTTTTTTGCTCAGTCGGACTCCTAGGATGCTCCCGAGTAGGTTTCAGCCCCTGAACCGAATGGACAAGCAACAGTTTTCCCGTGGGAAAATAAATTTATCATTGTAGGTAAGGATTTCAGGGCGTCCTAAAAAATGAGGAATTTTCCGAGATTTTCCGCGGTGACATGATGTTTTTTTTGCTCAGTCGGACTCCTAGGATGCTCCCGAGTAGGTTTCAGCCTCTTAACCGAATGGACAGACAACAGTTTTCCCTTGGAAAAATCATTTTATCATCGTATGTAGGGATTTTCTGGGTTCCTAAAAAGTGAAGAATTTTCCGAGATTTTCCGCGGTGACATGATGTTTTTTTTGCTCAGTGGGACTCCTAGGATGCTCCCGAGTAGGTTTCAGCCCCTTAACCGAATGGACAAACGACAGCTTTCCCTTGGAAAAATCCATTCATTATTGTAGGTAACGAATATAGGTAGGCGTAAGGAATAGAGAATTTTCCTAGATTCTCCGCGGTGACATGATGCTTTTTTTAGCTCAGTGGGACTCCTAGGATGCTCCCGAGTAGGTTTCAGCCCCTTAACCGAATGGAGAAACAACAGCTTTCCTTTGGAAAAATCCATTCATTATTGTAGGTAACGAATATAGGTAGGCGTAAGGAATAGAGAATTTTCCGCGGTGACATGATGTTTTTTTTGCTCAGTCGGACTCCTAGGATGCTCGTTAGTAGGTTTCAGCCCTGAAACCGAATGGACTTGCAACAGTTTTCCCTTGGAAAAATCATTTCATCATTGTAGGTAAGGATTTCTCGGCGTCCTAAAAAATGAGGAATTTTCGGAGATTTTCCGAGAAAATCCGAGGGGGGGGGGGGGGTATTTTTTGGAGGTGGAATGCGTTATTGTCTTTTGTAGAAGGGATGTGGATAGTAGGAAAGGAGTAGGCGGTGAAGACGTATGGTCCGCGGCACCCGGGCCCAGTGTGCGGCGAAGCGCCGTATCCGGGTGTCGCGGCCATTGTAGTTGACGGCCGTTGTAGCTAAATTCATTCCAGTGCGGCGCGCACGGAGCGTATACTTAGATTGCTCATAACTCCGCTACCAATCGTTTCCCTGGAAGCTAGGTATAAATATCAAAAGAAATGGAAAAGAACAAATAATTTAATGAATGGAGGGAAAAAAAGAAAAAAAAGAAAGAAGGAAAAAAAAAATGATTTAGCGTTGAAATTTTCATCGTAAACTCATTTGATGAATGGCTAAATTCCGTGGCTGGGCACCGATTTTCAAACAGATTGTTCTTTTTAGAGTACCTATATTAAGAGAGTATGGCCACTGGGTCCCATGGAGAGGCTTAGGACCCAAAAATGGCGGTGCTTTGTTTTGGTTTTTGAGGATGGGAGGGGGGTCATTGCCAACTTTTGACGGTTATCACCAACCGCACTTGCTGCCAACCTTACTAATCAAAGATCATTTTTCTCAAAAATTGCACACGATTAGCCTTAAAAATATGTAAAAAAGTCGCAATAGTGCATTTGGGTAAAGTTCTCGTTACGATTAGCAAAGACAACTACATTTTGAATCATTTTGCATTACATTAACTTTATGGCGTCCGCCATTTTTGGGTCCTAAGGGCTCCATTCAGCCTAAGATGGCTGAGCCAATCAGAGGTGGTAACCCCAGTGGCCATACTCTCTCAATTCAGGTACTCTAATGGCCACTGGAGTTACCACCTCTGATTGGCTCAGCCATCTTAGGCTGAATGGAGCCCTTAGGACCCAAAAATGGCGGACGCCATAAAGTTAATGTAATGCAAAATGATTCAAAATGTAGTTGTCTTTGCTTATCGTAACGAGAACTTTACCCAAATGCACTATTGCGACTTTTTTACATATTTTTAAGGCTAATCGTGTGCAATTTTTGAGAAAAATGATCTTTGATTAGTAAGGTTGGCAGCAAGTGCGGTTGGTGATAACCGTCAAAAGTTGGCAATGACCCCCCTCCCATCCTCAAAAACCATAACAAAGCACCGCCATTTTTGGGTCCTAAGCCTCCTCATGGGACCCAGTGGCCATACTCTCTTAATATAGGTACTCTAGTAGAAACTAGAGTCCCTTTATACTGATTGTGAGAGTCAAGACAACACCCCTCATGGAGTCACAAACGGGAATAAAGATTACACAAATTGAACGTTTTTCGTAATCTTTGATCGGCCTGTATTTCTTAGTTTTAATAAGAAATAAAATATAATTCCATAAAATTAGTAAATAAATACCAAGACAATTATTCAGTCCCATTCTCAAATTCCTTTCTCCGTTCCTTCTCTCATTCCGTTTGTTCCTTGTCGAACCCGAAATTCCTCGGTCCATTCCAGATTATAATCTTTGCAATTGGTGAAAATGTAATCTTTATTCCCGTTTGTGACACTGTGAAGGCCTAAAATCCGGTTAACCAATCAGAAATGGATTCGCATTGTCTTGACTCTCAGTATAAAGGGACTCTAGTAGAAACCGACTATCTTCGAATCTTCGTCCTAACCTAATTGTTGCTCCTGGTGTGTTCCGAATTTTACTGTTGGCGTAGCACAGCGTAGCATAGGATCTCCCTATCTACAGGGTGTTCCAGGAATAAGTGCGACTATTGAGGTCGCAAAAATCTTCTTGAGGTCCAAAAATGACGTTTTTGTTGGATAACTTTTTATCCAAAAACACTTTCCCTGGGGACCACGGCCTTCCAAAGTTGAAGAAAAATAATCGTCTGTTTAACACTTTGACAATGTTTATCAACCAATATTGATGAAGGGTCTTAGGTAACTGAGAGGTAATTTACAGTGCTCTTTCCATACTTGACCTCAAAAAAAGGGGCAACACATTTTGAGGAGGGTTTAGGGGGATAGCAAACCAAAAAAAGGCCAAAATTAATATTTCTAGCGACAAAAATTGATTTTTGACGGCACTATATAGATTTAGCATTGAAAAATATTGAGAAAATGTACCTTGCGTTTTTTCGCCATGACTCATCGTTTTCGAGATAATAGGGACAAAAAGGAGATAATAAGGGGGTTAATGGGGCCCCCCAGGAAAAGCGTTTTTTGAAAATAGTTATACCATAAAAACGTCCTTTTTGACCCGAAGAATCGACCCCCATCATTATTCATGCTTAACCATGGGACACCCTGTATAGTTTCTAGATCGTTGGGCCCATTCCAGTTTATAATCTATGCAATTGGTGAAAACATATTCTTTATTCCTGTTGGTGACACCGTGAAGGC
This sequence comes from Bemisia tabaci, assembly GCF_918797505.1. Taxonomy (NCBI): domain Eukaryota; kingdom Metazoa; phylum Arthropoda; class Insecta; order Hemiptera; family Aleyrodidae; genus Bemisia; species Bemisia tabaci. The sequence goes on from NC_092793.1 coordinate 2,230,980, forward strand.
CTAAAATACGGGAACCAATCAGAAATGGATTCGCACTGTCTTTACTCTCAGTGCCTATAAAAGGTTTCTAGTATAAGTCCCTTAGTTAACAAACAAACAAAAAAAAAGTTTTGTGACCTATTTGGACCAAGAATCATGATTCGGGGTTCATAAAGTCTAAAAAAATTTACAGCCCATCGGGCATCGAACTAAAATGCTATTTGTGCCATTTAGGTATATTGTTAGGTACCTTAAAGATAAGGCTCCTTTACATGCATTATTTGCTGAGTTAGTTTCTTTTTTCCTATCACATAGTGTACTTTTGATACCACACTAATGTTTTTTTCATGTTCCACACTGTGATCAAAGGTAAAAACTAAAAGAAAATAGCAATTCATCTACAGCCCCAACCCTCCCTGAGGTTGGAAGGGATGGGACGTTTTTGACATTTTTTAAAAAAAAGTGCTTCTGAGGTTCTGGTTTTATTATTTGGGACTCCCTATTTTCTTGTGTGCTCTACACAGCATAGGTATGAAAGGAGAGTCTTCTTCCAATTTTCAAATTTTTTCATTTAAAAAAACCCAAACATTTTTCTGGAAAAAAAAGTCATATCCCTCCAGGCTCTCCCTTTGTTAAAATTTCATTTCCGTACAGTTATAGTAGCTGTACTCCTACTCCTGGAGACAATTAAGCCCTCCTCTGTAAAAATACTAGATATAAATAATAAAATTACAATTGATCAATAAGAACCAACTTTAGTTAAGGAAGGGCTGCGATTTTGGGCTGAAATCGGCCCCTCCACGGAATCGGGAAATTTTTGGATATTTGCTAGTAGACGATGCTAATTTTACAAGTAGTCGGGTTTTGCCGCTACTCCTACTTTCTGCCTCCAAAAAGGGGCCTAAACATGACTCCAGAGCCCATGATAGCTGAAAATTCGCGTTTTTCACAGACCTACCTCAGATTTTGACCTGAGCCGAAAGGGGACAAGGTCAAGAGTTTTGAATATGCTGTGAAGGACACCAAGAGACTTGAATCGTCCCCTTGAGGCCCGGGTCAAAATCTGAGGTAATACCGCAAGAACATGTTTTCAGCTCTTTTTGGCTGAAGATTTAGAAAGGTTCGATTTGTCCAAAAATGACGGTAGAGCATATTCTTGTATGTGACTTTACCCTTACAACGTATTCGAAGCTCATGACCCATCACCTTCGGGCCTAGGTCAAAGTCTGAGGTAGATCCATGAAAAACACAAATTTTCAGCTATTTCTGGCTCTGGAGCCATGTGTAGGCCCCTTTTTGAAGGCAGAAAATACAGGTATTGGCAAAACCCGACTATTCTTGTAAAATACGCATCGTCAACTACCAAATATCCGAATATTCCCCATTCCAATTCTGCAACCTCTCCTCTTAGTGTAATTAACTAGCCATTTGATTATTTAAAATTATTTTTTATTGATGTCGAATTGGTTTAATTTACATAGCAACATTTTACACTGTAAATTGGCTGTTTTTAATTAAAGGATATGAAGTACCTTCAAACATAAAGCTGTTTTGGAATCAGCTTTGATGAAGAACAACTCAATTACAAATTGAGAACATATTACACTTTTGGGAAAAAAGGGGAGAAGGGATAAAATTTCAGATTAGCAGCACTAATCCAATGACATATCTTGAATTAGAAATAAGAATACATGACAATACATATGATTTTGGAAACTGTGCAGTCAGAATTTTTTACTTTTAATAACTCAAGAAAATCACTTCTACCAAGTTAATTGCTTGAACCGCACGATTTAAGTCTCAATGATTGACTGACAATTTAAATGCAAAATATGTGGAACGTCAAACCTACAAAGTTTAATAAACACAATTCATTATAATGGCATGTTTAATAATAACAGGGGTCTCTATTTTGGATTCAAATTGAAGTGTACAAACTCAGAAATGGATTTCGAAAAACCATAATTGGCTTTAACAGAACACCTCTGTACTACTATGGTGCAACTATACAGATGAAACTTTAGGTATGGATTGAAACTTTTATTACATCATAAAATTATTCCCCAATACGTTTGCCTTTTGAAAAGCTGATTTCAAAAATTGTTGCCTTGCAACTAAAAACTTTATCAAGTGCGTAGGTTCAGTTTTATATTCCAGTAGAAGCATTACATTTTCACAACAAGACTACCTAGACTGTAGAATTAAAGAAAAACTTCAGATAAAAGCACAGAGAAATTTGCAATGCTCTCATTATATTGTTGGATTACTTAACAAGGATATCTGTCTCATTCCATTCGTCTTCAAGATGCTCATCTCCTTGTCAAGCAAGATTAAGTTGTCAAATTAAACTGAAAGTCTTATTGTTCAAATCATTTTCAGATTAACAATTGGGCTGATGAAACCAGAATTAGACTGACTCTTATCAGGATTTCCCTAATTTTCTATGCTGCTTCACATTTTAAACAGAAAATTAAGCAAAATCGAAACTTATGTGTGAGGATACTATTCATAATGTAGGTCGTAAATTTACAGAAATTTAAAAAGCTTCCAGAAGTTAATTTTTCTGTTCAAAAAATTGCTTAAACATGAGAGGAAATTAGGCAAAGTGAAAACTGATGTGAAGCTGAAATGAAAGTGTTAGTTCAGCTAATTCCATCCACCTAGGTAAAAGTTTAGCTATGATGGGTATGTACAATGTAAAGTATGCCCAGAAACTCCTCTCTCATTATACTTGACTATCACATGGCTGGCAAAAGGGTAACAAAAGAACGGGTGCTTGCACAGGATGATTTCTTCTTTTTTTTTTTAAGAGGAACCCACTAGCTGATGAGGGAGTGCAAGTTTCTGAATCCTGTTTTAGACTGATAAATTTATCATTCTCCGACTTTCCACATTTAGTACCATTAAGATTCAAAAATTTGATGAGAGATACCCTAGAACAATTCAATTTTTCTTGGCATAAAACATGAGAAATGTTTTTTTTTTACTTTTTATTTCCTTGGGAGGGCTCCATTGTGCCTTAATATATTGGTAAGAACTTCTTACAAGAGACAGAATTTGTCAAAACAATGATTTGCGTAAAAGTCAGCCTGATCAAAACATCCATAGCCAGCTGCCTGGTCAACTCAAGAATTCACAGCCAAAATCAAATTTATTTGAATGGATGAAAAACATGGAAGAGCATTGGGATGTCATATTCATAGAGAAAATTTGTCAAACTGACAGGATAAAGTCTCCCGAATGTTACAACAAAGTAGACCTATGAAAGATTTTAGTGATGAAGATTTGAAGTTCAAGGTTCTGTAGGGTTACAGAGGTGGTCAGTGGCTACTGATGCTCCATGATTAATATGCCTTCCCCTTAGTGACAAAGAGAGGGGTCTCTCCAAAATTTTCAAGGATCTCGCATGATGCAAAAGACAGTGCGCTTCAAAACAGGCTTACATGCTGCGTATTATCCATGACAACTCCCTGCAGCATAGCATATTTTCCTTGATGCTAACAATGTGGCCGATGTGTGACTGTTGGAAATTCTCTGATTTAGCTGAAGTTTTGCATAGATTTTTCGAGAGGATTATCAATGCTGCTGCTGAAAAAGAATTGATTCACAAAACTTTCATTTACCCATGGAAATGCGCTAAAATCTGAATTGCGTGTTCTTCTGATTCGACCTTTGCTGACAAATATTTCTAGGTACATAAAATATCTTCATACAATGGAGAAAAAATAAGGAAACAGAGGATCGAGCTTAATGGATTTGAAGAACTTTTTAAAACTTTATCTGAACAATAATTAAGCTCACATTTGTCACATTAACTATAATTGAAAGTTTCCTAACGCTACTTAATAATGTAATTGATTAGGAAGTTCTATAAATTTGTGGACATGTTTGCGTGTCAGTTCCTGATGCTTGCCCTTATCCTTGCATTCAAACTGATGACTATAAGCACTGCACAATTAGAATGAGTTCATGGGCTGTTCAGTTCATAAAGAAATTAGGACTAGTTTGCTGCCTAAAAATTATGGATGCTTAACTAACTCAACACTGACAGATGCAAGTTTCCTACAGAAAATTTAAATAGTTTTGACAACGCAATTGCACATTCAATTTTAACGATTTGATTCAGCATTTAAAGTGTTACATTGATTATTGCATGCTCATTATCAAAATTGATATAAAAGGCGATAGCAGAGAGGCCAAGGGGAAAATGGAGCGATTCTATTGGTGGAAGCGTTTGGATACAATGGACAAAGGAGGTAAGTAATTAGAATAACTAACAGCAACCCTTGAGAGGCCCAATGGGTACATAAATAATCATTTTCCTCCACAGTCTGTAAAAACCACCCGTTTCAACCAATAGATTCCCTCCATATTACAATGTCTTCTTTGTCTGTCAATTTCAATAATCAGCCTGCTAAACTCCATCATACTACTTCTGCAAATTTTTAGGGGGACGAGCCAACAATAAAAGAAGAAAAATTCCAATTTTTTGAACAGAGATCAGAAATTTAGTCCATTTACAGCCATTATTTCCAAGTTCAAATCCTCCGGAGCCAAAAGCAACTTTCACCTTCTTTTTATTGAAAAGGAAGATTTAAATTAAAGTGATAAGTGTCGAAAACATCACAGTTGAAGGAACTCTATCCTCATGCAATATAAAAACTCGAATTAAGTATCTAATAAAGGAAACCTCGACTTTTCTTAATATGTTCAGCTTAGATTTTTAATCATGTGAGATCACTTATTTGAGTTTCACCAAGTTAGGCATGTTTTGCCTCTATTGTACTGCAAAATAGGTTGAACTCAAAACAACAAAAAGACAGAAATGGTAAGACTACTCTAACATTAGAATTCTTGGCTTAATTCAAAAGCCAAAAAAGTTTAACGAGCTACAAGATGAAAATACAAAACCTAGCCTATATTCTTAGTTCTGTATTTCAATGTTCAGTGTATTTAGGGACTTAAAATTTTAATATAAATAGGAATTTCAACCTGAAATCAGGCCAAGATTGTGAAAACTGACCAAGTAATAGTCATTGAACAGTAATTCACCTTAAAAAATTTTGGATTTTATTTAGTGTTTAATATCAAAGCATTAAAAATCTCTTTCCACATGATTGTACTAAGAGCAATCATTTTCAATAATCTGTAACAATCAAAGTCTCTGAAGTGTTAATTTCATTTAATTTAGATTTAAAGTTCAAAATTTTCCCCAAAAGAAACACATGGACACAAAAAATACAGAGAAATAAAACTAACTTGATTACTAAATGAAAAATAGCGAAGTACCTAAATGGAATGATTCTCAGATACTGCAACTCACAAATTTAAGAGGGACAGTACAAAGAGGGAAAACCAATAAAAATAAGAGGAACGAAACTAGATTGCTGTAAAAATATAATAATTAGGCAAAAATAAAATGAAGGGCATTCACTCATCTCCAAATACACGAGTTTCTATTGAAAACTGTGACAAAATTTTCCTTTGTGATGTGGGTCGTTCATTGTGTGCTCGAGTTGACATGGTCCCACCTTATAAAGAAGTCAGGGGGAGCAAGAAATTAAGAAACAAAAGTAGAAAAAAAAAATTGCTTACTTGTAACTTAAGCATTAATGTCAAAGACTGATACAAGGATGGTAGATCAGGGTTATCTGGGACAAGTTCTGATTTAATACACCTTTAAAATGTTGGATTATTGAAGTCTTAAAACCCTTGGAAATTCTACTTTACTCTCCCAAAAGAGAAGAATATTTGATAAAATTAGCTATCACTTAGACTGACAAAGGTATTTGACAGTTTGATTATGTCACTACCCTGGTTAATAGTAATGAACTTACATTTCAACCCACTTGACTTCAATATAATACTACCTTTGGTTATAAAAATACAATGTATCTTTCGATGGACGAGCCTAGATAGATAACTTGTATCACTTGCTCGAGAATAATTTTTTTATTAAATTTTGCCATCTATCCATAAGTGCGTAAGGTTTGAAATTACAGGGTTTTTATATCCTCAGCCCTGTCTTTTTCTGAGTCAAAGAAAAGAGTGCATTAAACAATAGCAGACTGCAGACAAAGTTAGTAGATGCTAATAGTTAGAGGGAAGATTTTTGATGACACCAATGCAAAGATACTTGTTTTTCTCATCATAAAAAGATCTTTTTGATGAGATAGGGTCTTCGCCAAATAAGTTTATGCACTTTTAGACTGCGACAGAAGATCCACTATCTTGCTCCTTGCATTTACTTTTCATGCGAAAATGACGTCAGACAATCTTCTGTTGCAAAATTAGCAGAATAGTTCAGAATTTGATCATAATTTTCTTAATGGTAAAATTCATCAGAAACCTTGCATAGACTATTGAGAACATCCTCCTAAGAATCAATGGATCTATTAAACTCTGGAACAACAACCAGAAAAGCTATTGTAAGACTTTTACAAAATTATCCCTTCAGGGTAAAGGTACACTCTACTACAGGTATGAACAAAGGGATTTTACAAAGTTGTTGAATCACATAGATTTGACAGCGTCCAATGGTACGACTGCGACGTAATATAGAAAACTTGTTTACTTTCTGTTCTGAGAGTGGGTCTCATCAATTTCGTGTTATTGTTTCGTGTTCTTAGTTAAGTTTTTCGATGTCTCGAGTTTTATCAATTTTTTCGATTCATCTGATAGCTTATTGAAGCTACCAGATCTGCCAGAACCTCATTTTGAACTGCGCAGCAAAGACAGTACAACTTGCAACGTCACTTCTCAGCGCTGCCACTTCGGCACCCCGTTTGTCCATACCTGTGGTAAAGTGTACCTTCAGGGTTAATGTTTCTGAGAGAGCAGAATCACAAAACATGCGCATCAGAGGCAGAAATAAAGGGTGAGTGCGGAGTGATAAAACTTTAAGAGGGATAATAATAATGATATAGTCATAAAACATTTGGGGGATTAAAGCTCTTACGTTATTAAATTACTCAGAGTGCTTTAAGGTGGTGCTTATTCTGATATTTATGCCCATTTTTCACTTACAAAGCGGGCACATCGCTAAAAACATTAGATTCAAAATAAAAGATTGAAAATGAGCACAAAGCGATGTGGTGAAAATATATCATAAAATCCAACTGAGGGTAACAGAAAGTGATGGGTATCAGATCCCTAATAGTAGTATTTCTGCAATACTTCTAATATGCAACATCCATCAAAATGCGACAGTTTGCAGACTTCTTCGGACCTCAAGTAGTACAGTATTCACCGGATTATTCGACCACCGATTATGTGATGCTCCAGTTACACAACAAAAACCGAGTCTTTCGGCAAGGATAGATTATCGCACAGGGTACGATAGATGAGGTTTTGGGCCCAATTAAATTACTATGTTTTACATTGCCACAAATTGTCAAATAATTGCAGTATTACTGTGTGATTACAGCAGACAGATGGGTAGTTCATAATGGAAAGTTGAATGAATTTAAAATTTAAGAGACTGTTCTCAATGATAAATCTCAGAAAAAAATTCATGAAAAATAGCGGAAGTTGTCAAAAATCACAGAGCTGTACAATTTGACAAAAATAAATACAACTGCTACGTTATAAGATTAAGGAGTTTGCTACACGTATACAAAAGAAATCAAGAGCTGATTTTTCCTTGAAAAATAAATATTTCCTTGCAAGAATTTTTACTTTGAAAGAACATAGATAGATGTATGTGGTTCCTTAGGATTTACAGTCGGATTGAAGTACTCAGTAATCTTTGATTCTCTTACTGAATTTTCTCTTGGAGGGTGGGCCATTTTGTGCCATTGCCCCTTCAGAAAGGAATAATAGGAATAATAGATTTGGAGTCAACTTAGTGAGTCTTAGTCCCTGAAAATTAGAATTAAACTGGAAAAATACTTCCATTTTTCAATTTTTCCTAAATATTAAAGATTTCTCAACATCAACAACTTGCTTAAAAATATTTAGAGGTGTCACATAATTCAGTTTACAATACTTCAACATTTTAAAAAAGTAAAAATACAAAGAATTTTAAGGTACAAGGGGGATGGGGTAGAGAGTTCCACATCCTATGACGAGATTAAACATTTTAGAAAACTAATTTTTACAAGTTTTACACACTGAGAAGTAACTTTACACAGCAATTTTAAAATATATTTCGAACAAGGGATCCTGTGGCTAAAATTTTTGTAAATAAAATTTCTGTAATCTCAAGTTTTTGGCAGATTCACATGCACACATGTACAACATTGATAAGGCAAAAATTTAAAATCTTTGAGAAGATGAGAAAGGTAGTCAGAAAAAAGTGGTACGTATAGAAAGTTGTTTCAACCGGAGTTTCATAACAGATCTTTTTTCCCCCTAATAATTCATGAGAAGTGAGTGACCTAGATAATTTTTGCGCCTGCACACACATACATTTCTACAGTTTTATTTATAGTTCTTGCAGTAAGACTTAGTGTAATTATTCCTAATAGGCTCATTTTATTCCCTTATTTATTTATTTTTATTTATTCTTGTGGGATGTGGTTCAAGCGCACATTATTAATAATTATAATAAATAAAAATAACTTGCAAAGAACCACCGATCATAGACATGACAAAAAAGGAGGAAAAGAGAGAGAAAAAAAATATGATAAAAGAAAAGCAAGAATAAATAAAAAAATAAAAACGATAACCGTTAAGTCCATCATAAAAGTTACAGCAATAGTACATACAAAATAATTTTTTATACTAATTACTTAAATTTTAGTAATCTTAAGAGCTTGCAGCATCGCCTGAGGTATTTTCTAGATCGGATGTTTTGTCATTCGTGTTTTCTTTACTTTCATTATTGTCAACTTTAAGTTTTTTAATAGGAGGTTCTTGGTTCGCATCTTCGTTAATTACATCAGACGTTATGAGCGAGTCATTAGTTTCTTCTTCTTCTTCTAAGCCGCAGGTTGATGGAGAATCCAATCCAATGATAGGCGTTGTAGGTTTGTCACAAGAGTCTTCGGTAAAGGATGTCGTTGAGGTTTCTTCTGGCAGCGGTGACCTTTCTGATGATTTCCCATTGGTTGCTTCCAGGTTACTTTCATCGGAACATTGGTCAGTATCCTAAATGTAGAAATTAAAGTTCCATTATTCTTCGAGACATGTAGACAGTACTTAATTGGTATTTTGAATACCTTGCATGCCAAGTCAGTCATATTCAACAGAAGTGAAGAGTTCTGCCAGAGCCATGCCGGTTGTTTCCACCGAAATACAGTCTCTTGCGATGAATGTTGCTGTGAGGCCGGCAGCCATTATATGGTCGTGTATAAATGCTGATGGTTTACAACCAGCATGGCCCCAGCATGAGAATGCACAGCTGAACTTTCGTTTAATAAGGAGGGGGGGGGGGGAGGGAACAATTACATCGTGGTGCAAGGAAAAATAAGTGCCCAAAACTCCATGGAAGGCAACATGTTGTTGAAGGAGGAACAGTTCTCTTACTATTTACCATCACACCTAATTTTTTTTCACTTTATATGGAATGATTTGCATGTAAAAAAAAAAGATCTAGGGTGGTACCTTTCCGATGAGGGGGGGATGGCCAAGACGCAAGTCTACGTAGCGGTTCCACTGAACAGGTGGGTCCAATTGGCATCACCAGGGGGTGGGGGGAGGGGGCAGATAAAAGGGCCCCCCTCCCTAGAAAAATTATTCGTATTGGTGCATCTACACACTCCCCCTCCAGTAAAATTTCTCTCAGAGCCATTCCCCCTTCCCCACTAAAAGTATTTTTTATATCACATGGTCATTCCTTTGGCAGAAACAGAATGTTAAACGCAGCACCTGATTTTCTGGGATGTGATCCTTCCTTCGTGGGATAAGAAACCTTCAGCACGCTGCTATGCTATCCGCGTTGTTTAACACGAAAAAGCCTAGAAATTTCATTCCTGCACCTCGAACTTGAGGAAAATCCCGTGAAACGTCCCTGGAGGACAAGGCCTAATGAGATTCTAAGTAAGTCTACACTAAACTCTCTAAACTTAAGAATAAAACAACTTACCTGAGAGGTGGGTGTATTCAAGGCAGAGGAAGTAACTACGCCGTTTTGATGCACAGTCTCGGTGGCACCATTTTCAGTAGAGGGTTGAGTTGTTTTAGGTGGTATGCAATCTAAAAGTTCAGGTTTCAATTCACTTGCTACATAATGCGTCCAAAGTGCAAGTTCTACTGTATGTGGGCTCCAAGACTCAATTTTAACTAAAACATGAGAGAATGGAATATTATGATACGTTTGACCAAACACACATCATAATGATTGTAAAATTTTCTGGATGCTAGAAATGACGCTAAAATATCGTGACTGATACAGTAACTTCAAAACTACCAAAGCTAAAGGTTTGATCTTTGTTTCGTTCGAAAGATTACGTGACATCTACCAATTGAGACCAAGATCCATTCATTTGAAAGAAAAGTCACAGACTTACAAGCATTTTTGAAGAAAAAAAAAAAACAAATGCGACTCCCTAAGGTTTTCAGTGATTGTTTTTCACTTCTCGAAATGACGACGTTCAGGCTTCAAGCGTTCAAGTTATCCTGATGAGAAATCCACAAGGCTTCCAAATGCAGCCTTTAGTAGGAGACGCTTTATTGGCTAAACCAACTGCCTGCTTTCTGGACACTAGCAATACTAGCATTCTCCAGTCGGACGATGACTAAAGAAAGACAATGAAAAACGTTATTAAGAAGTGCTGAGTGTCCTAATGTAATTTCCATCAGAAAACTGCTTTGGTCTATCCTTTAGAGACTAATTTTGGCAAAGAAAAGCTTGGGGGAAAACTCACTAAAAACCGTAGGGGATCCAATTTTTTTTCTTGTAAGAACTGTGATAAGTTGGAGAATTTCCTTTCAAATGAACTGATCATTGTCTCAATTGATACATCAAGTAAGATCAGACCCATAGCTTCATTAGTTTTAAAGTTACAGCGCCAGTCCAAATATTTTTTAATATAACTCACTCTTGAACTAATATGCGCGTCTTGTTAATCTATGTAATGCTCCAAGTGTGATTTACCCGAAGCATTATTTTATTCTCCAGAAATCCCATCCATCTTGCCTGAGGAGGTGAAAGGTGCTGTTGGAAATGACTGATCGAGTTAGAAAACGATATTCAGAGGAACAAGTTTGTCAGCCAAGTCATCACTGGTTGTATGGATTGACAAGAGGAGTATATTAATAAAAAGAGGAATATGAAAAACCTCCGTCTTTTTGTTTTGTTATAAAACTCAAAGGAAAGTCCTGAGGAAAGTAATAAGAACTTCTCTTTTTTAAGTCCAACAGAAATTTTCAGTACTTGCCATTCACAAACTTAAGTAGGTCAGATAAAGGTCCGACAAAAATCTTGGTTACCTCAGACACAACATGCATTTTTTATCGAGGCTATTTTATGGTTCTTAGGGGTGAATTAGGATTTGATTGGAAAATTACTTTTAGTAAGAGAGCAGATGGAAGACCCTGAATTCTTGAGGTGAATAGTTTGGAAGAATAAATCTATGCCTGGCAAAACTCATTTTCTTCAGTCCTAGCTTCCATTGTGACCTCACATTATTGGATGCTGTACATTATCACAATTATGCAACAAATTTTGATTACTATTTAGACCGGCAGGAATCAACAACTCAATAAACTACCCGATCTCGCACTCTAAAATATCATGAAATGCTTTTGGAAATTTTATTTCTGGAGATGGATATTCTTTTGAAGGTTTTTTGTTTTACACTTTACAAAATTCTAGGCAGCTATGAGTAGATCTGAGTTGTCCTTGAAAAGCAATAAAAAATAGTAATAGCATCAGAGCAAGCAGATTGTGCTGATTTTCAGGCATGGAAATATTCTGACAATTATGACCTTTTTCACAAGAAAATGTTTCTTCAAAGAATATTACCAATTCCTGAAAGAAGTTTTTTAATGAGTAGTAAGTAGTAAGTAGGTAAGTAAGTAAGTAAGTAAGGCCGGGCTGACCAGCAAGGCGCCCTCAAGGGGCCAAGGCAACTGGCAGGAGCCCTGCCGTCGTGCACCCCGAAGCTGGACCGTGCTTCTTGACTTCAAAATCATTGACACATTGTGTATCCGCTATATTCCCGCAAGGCTCAGCAGCCGTCTGATAGCCAACGGTAGATCTTATCAAAGACTGTGGCAGACGCTGCAGAGCACGGATTTTTGGAGCACGGCCATGCCTACACCGAGTTGGACTGTGTTGTTGGAATCTCCACTGATAGGTAGCACTGGCAGTCGCGCACACTACCAGTGATCACCGATTTTTTCACAACCCAGTCGACAGTGCAGACGGATTACTTACTGGGTGACTGTGTCCCTCCTACACCCTGTTACCTCGAAGGATCAGGGTATTGGAGTGGCATAGTCATCCACGGTTACAATAATATTTGAGTGTCCTCAAATATCAGTCACCTCCGGGGATTGAACCCGGGACCTCAGTGTTGGCAGCAAACTGCCTTGGCCACTACACCAATGAGGCTGATAGTATTGTAGTAAATAGTCAGGAGTTTTCAGGTTTTCTTAAGTTTCTTCGAAAATTTTACAAGCTTTTAATTATTTTAAAATCTTGGTGCCATAGGATCAGTTGGTCAAAAACTTCATGTTGATGAGATTTGAAAGGAAAAAATAAAGGAAAGATTTCTTGATTTAATAAGTTTCAAACTGATGCTACTGTAGTTAGAGTAGAGACTGAATGATTTAAACAAATTTCAAAAGCAAAGGACGATCAATACCTTCTTTATTTAACCTTTCAACGGTATTTTGAATGTGAGTGACAAAGTTGAGGTACTCCTTCGTAGTGTAGTCGATACCCTCAATTTCAGGGATCGCCATAAGGCACTCATCCGCCATAAAAGGTGCTTTGTCAGGCGCTGCAGCCGCTAAGAGAGCTGAACATTGAAACAAAATACATCAGTTAACAATGTTTAACACTGCCCTTCAACAAGTAGCTGTGGATGTCTAGGGTAGGGATTAAAAATGGGGTTGCAAAAGCGAATCTTTGTCTTAAAACAACACTTTGATTTGATAAAATCAAAATGTTGTTGCCAGTGATGCCACTGTTGACACTTAACAGAAAGAGCTGGACTCTACAGATACTGTTTGAGCTCCTACCAGTCTGACCATTCATTTTTGCTGGCTTCAAAACCTCTGATGTTTATTACAAAAGAAGATTGTCTACTTATTACTTCTAACAGGAAAACTGAAGACACCTCTCATGGAGGAAGATGTGTTAAAACAACAAAATGGACCACTAGACAAGGTACGAATTTCAGCATTCTGATACATGTTTCGTAACTAAAATTTCACGTAAAACATGTAAAAGTCAGTAAAAGTCAGTATTGACAGTTAATTTTTAAATCAAGACAAGGTTATTAACTGTCATAAGGATTTAGCAATGAACATTGCAATTAAAGGTAAACTTAACTTTGGTATTAAACACAGGGTTGCCACAGAATGTAAAAAATGAAATTTCCTGACACATTTCTGTGAAATTCTTTGATTTTGAGGAAATGCCACATGGTTGCAGAGACATGATAAGAAATAGTGTTCTTGCAAAATTTGTCGTTCGAAACGTCAAACCCATTCTAGAGTGCAAATAGAAGTGATTTAACAATTTTTCCCTGAAATTTTCGTCATTTCCTTTGATATTTCCAGATTTGCCTTAACTTTTTAAAATGCCCTTACACTTCCCGGTTTTGCCTGACTGTGGCAGCCATGTAAATTTTGGGGGAAGAATTATAAGTAAAACAGAAGCTTCCTTTTTTAACAGGCACTAAAACATTCTGAAATTGAAACTTTCTCACAGAAGAGATTTTGAATTTTCTGAACGTGAATTTTTAAATTACATATTTAGTCCAGGAATAATAGCATTTTCACTAGAAAAATTCCCAACATAATTTGAGTGACACTATACTCATGTGATTTTTCGCGTAGAATCCGAATTTCAACTTAGCCAACAAAAAAAAAACCCCGGAACATCCGCCATTTTCGAAAAAACGTTGCCAAATCTCGGTTCTTGTCGAAAAGTCTAAATATCTAGCGAAATATGCATTTTTAGGCAAAGTGAGTCCTTTTCGAAATTAAAGAGCGTAAAATTTCCGAAAGGAACGGTCCTCTTATATGAGCGTGCGACCAAAATTAAAGTTTCAGCCATCCGCTGAAACTTCAGCAAATCTTCCTATTTTCCACTTTCTTTGGAACACATGCATTTAAATTAAAATTGGCGGAAAGTAAAATGTATTGTGATTTTGCCATGTAAACGTTAGGAAACATCCCCGGGCAGCAATATCAAAAGAAAAAACTATAAAAATGGGCCCAAATCGGCATCACCTATGCACTCTGCCGCGTCGCTCTGCCTCGGGCGGCGTGCCGCGCCGTGTCATCTATGCACGGTGCCTCCTCGCGGTTGGTTTTCCATTTTTTTATTGTTTTTTTCTTAGGCGGGAGAAATCTTTCATAGACTCTGGTAGCCAGGAACCAAACAGAGGGGCGTGTGAGACTTACCATCATTTTTTGGCGTACCCACTAAAACTCCCGCCGCCTGAGCTGAGTCCGTTCAAGTGGCAATATTCGATTAGACCGGCTCAGCTCAGGCCGCATCCTTCATCTTATCCTTGCTCTGCGTATTTTGACTTCACATTGCGCTTAATTGAGGTGGGCTCTTTTTGAGCTTCTAAGGGTGAATGGCAGTTAGTTGATATTAAACTTTGCACTTATTGTTTAAATTTTTTTTTCTTTTAGAATTTTCCTGTTTTTCAACCTTTTTTAAAATTATTTAAAAAGGGCGACTCATCTTACACCCGAATTGAACTCCTTTGGCAAACAAGATGGTTAAATCCTTCCTCTAAATAAGTTTTTGGATTCAAAGCCTCCCAAAAAAGCTGATGTTGCCACATTTTATCGCCTGAAAACACAAAAAACCAGGTACCTATTTCAGTATTCAGAGGCTGTCCCTCATCGAGCTCATTCGGCAAAGTTCAGCAAACCTTGAATTTTCATATGTTATGACCACATTACTGGTGATTATGTACATGTGTTAATCTATAGAGCCTCCTACTGCGGCGCGATGTTGCCACAAGCCATCAGTAAAAGTCAATAAAAATCCGCCTCTCCCTAGATTTGAGCCATTTTTTCAGTTAATATGCACATGGAATACATACGTAAAATTTCAATTGCAGTATTCAGAAATGGAAGGGGATCATACCTTGTGCCGATATTTATTATTTTAAGATCCTGCGCTCATTAACGACCCGTTTCTTACGAATTCTAGGCATGATGTTTGTGCACAAGGATGCGACTTTCAAACATTGACCGTGATCTGAGGACCAAAAAGAAACAATGCCACATTTCAAAATCGCGGGTTCTCAGTGCTGAATTTTTACCCACCCTGACACCCAGTCCCCCCCCCTCCCAACCCCCGTCCTTTTGGATGGGCACCGATCGCTAAGAGTGCTGCTTCCTAATTTCCCAATTTTTTTCTCAAGCTGCATAGTGGAAGTACAAGGGTGGATGAATCACGTTTGATTTCCTCTAAGACCCCCTGTTTCCACTCTTCCACTGGGCGTTCTTTTTGTCTCCTTCCAGGAGGAACGAATCAAACGTCTTGCCGTGATTCATCCACCCTTGTACTTCCACTATGCGGCTTGAGAAAAAAATTGGGAAATTAGGAAGCAGCACTCTTGGCGATCGGTGCCCATCCAAAAGGACGGGGGTGGGGGGGGGGGGGACTGGGTGTCAGGGTGGGTAAAAATTCAGCACTGAGAACCTGCAATTTTGAAATGTGGCATTGTTTCTCTATGGTCCTCAGATCACGGTCAATGTTTGAAAGTCACATCCTCAAGTGGCAGAGTGCATAGATGATGCCGATTTGGGCCCATTTTTACAGTTTTTTCCTTTGATATTGCTGCTCGGGGATGTTTCCTAACGTTTACATGGCAAAATCACAATACATTTTACTTTCCGCCGATTTTAATTAAAATGCATGTTTTCCAAAGAAAGTGGAAAATAGGAAGATTTGCTGAAGTTTCAGCGGATGGCTGAAACTTTAATTTTGGTCGCACGCTCATATAAGAGGACCTTGCCTGTCGGAAATTTTACACTCTTTAATTTCGAAAAGAACTCACTTTGCCTAAAAATGCATATTTCGCTAGATATTTAGACTTTTCGACAAAAAACGAGATTTGGCAACGTTTTTTCGAAAATGGCGGATGTTCCGGGGGTTTTTTCTGGTTGGCTAGGTTGAAATTCGGATTCTACGCGAAAAATCACATGAGAAGAGTGTCACTCAAATTATGTTGGTAATTTTTCCAGTGAGAACCCTATTTCAGCCCTGGGTTCCTGGACTAATTGCTCGTTAACAAAAAAAAGAAGAAAAAAGTGCTTCGAGATGTAAGACTGCTTGCTAAAGTGACAAGAAATCGATTGAAAAATATAATTATTTTTAAGATAAGTAGTCACCGGAAGCCATTGTGGTTCCAACTCCTTTCAAATTACTAAGGGCAGTTATCGCTTGCTCCAAATTAGGAAGTTTTTTGAAGGCTTTTTTTGTTTCTGCTATCACGGCCCTGGGCGTATTTACTTTCACCAAATACGACAGCTGAGGGAAAAATTTTCCTCTCTGGAAAAAAACAATGGAAATATAATCAATGATACTAAATAACATAGAAAACTAGGATGAGGGTGCACAGGGTTAAACATTTAAGTATGTGAGTCCTATTGACTTAAGTTCTTCAACCTATACCAATGAAACTTTCATTGTCTTTCGAGATTTCACGGTGTGTTATGATCTGTGAAAGTTGCACTTCTCTTAAAACATCTTTGACCATTGAATAAAATAAAGCAGGCTGCTCTGCTCGTTTTTATTTAGGGGCGTTCAGAATCATTATTACTTGTTTGCAAAATTGTGGCAAGTGCACTGAGAGCGGAGGCTTCCTGAAAAATTTGTAATGAATCTTAATGTGGTGGATGAGGCCAAAGCTCGTCTGTCACATTGATGAAAGGGCCACATCTTGAGTACCTTTATAGGGAAAGTATGGACAACTCGAAAATTTGGAGGTTAGGTTTGATCAGGTCATGTAGCTCTTGGGGCCCAAAAGGGCTGCCAATCAATGAAGTTCTATCATCCAGTGGTAGTATTTTTCAAAATTCTTACTACCCGCCGTTTCATAACTGATTAAAACTGATAAAAGTACGTATAAAACTTTGATTTCGCATACATTTTCTCAGTTTCAAAGTCTAAAGACGCTGCTGGTATACAATGCGCTGCCGGCTGTACTCAGAGATGGAAAGTGAAATTTCACGTTTTGAAATTTCATGAAATTTCATAAAAGTTGAAATTTATTGATTTTTTTAAGAATTATTGATATTGCGTGGTACAAGTGTCCCAAGACAGAATTGTAATTGATTTTTATTACCTGCAACGTAAAATTTTTCATGAGGCAAGGTTTCCAACTTTGAGTTTGAGGGTGACAGTGCCTTCTACCTCGGTAAGCGCACAGATAGAAAGTGAAAATTCAAAAGGCTCGAATAAATTTCACAAAAGTTGAAATTTATTAACTTTTTTTTAAAATTATTGATTAAACCTTTGGAGGTCTGAAAGCATTTCGGATGGTCTTTCTGTTAATGCTGCGGTGTTATGCTACTTTACTGAAGGTGCCAGACACTAACAGGGGGCAAAAAGGGGAGTTTAGAGAGAAAAACCCCAACCTAACCTCTAAACTAACATTTGCAACGCGCGAATGTTTTAGGCTTGGGGTAAACAATTTCAAAATTTAGAATCACTGTTTCTAGGCGTTCCTTAGCCTCCTGAATAGATCCCCAGAAGTTTCAACATATTTCATGAAACGTGAAATTTCATTCGAATAAATTTCATGAAATTTACCATCTCTGGCTGTACTAATTAATATTTCAAAAGCATAGGTTGGCAGTGGCACTTTACTAGTGATTTTCGCCTCGCACGTTGTCGCCCTTTTGGGACCTAGGAGCTGCATAAATCGAGTTGTCCATACTCTCTCTATGAAGGTCCTCTGACCACATCTTCCTTTAATACATATGTCTTCGACACCTAGATGCATGTTTGTGCATTTAATGTAAGACAATTATTGGGTATGGAACCACCTATTCCATACTTGTACAATAATTTGTGTAAACTCAAAGGTTGATTTGATGGTTCGTAACCAAAACCAATTAGCTGTCCAGAGGAAGCCATTTGAATATAAGTTGTTGAATCATAGTTGTTTCTTAATCATGGAAAACATAGAGGACTCGACACGATCATATAAAAAAGCTCCACTTCCCGTACATGCTTTTCCTAATTTTCTTTCATTGCTCTTGACAACCAATAAAACTCTATAAAGCCATACTAACGCAACTGATGTAAATTGTAACAAACTTTACTGATCCAACCCCCCCCCCCCCCCCCCAAACAAAAGGAAATGATTTTATTAGGGAATATTGATACTTACCGACTGCTTCCATTTCATTAATTGTACTAATTCCTCATGATTTAAATGAGCATCCTTGCCCCTGGATTTTATTTTTTTCGGCAATTCATTTTGATACCTGTAACATAAAAAAGCGAAAACAAGGGTAGAGACTATTGTTTCGGAAAAATTTTTGCAATCTCAGAACTACCTGCGGTAGACTACAATAACGAACGAACAAACAAATAAACAAATAAACAAACCGACCGATAAATAAATAAACATGATAGAAAACCCTCTGAGATCAGACCCAACCACGAGGAACAAGGAATACGCCGGTAACGTCAAACTAGCAGAACCGGCTGTGTTTGTCCGTCAGTGCATTTTCCTCTCATAATGCGTTTTAACGGCATCGCGGAGTGGCTTCAAGTGCCAGGGTGACGTCAGAGATAATCAATCATATTCGCTCCGTCACTCGCTTACATATCGAAAAGTGGCGCGTTTTACGACTAAGATGTCGCACAGGGCGGTTATCCTCATTTTTACCTGAACAAAAAACCTGAGCAAAATTGCGGTTTGACGGCGTCGTGGGCTCATGAAACCTACTTCGACGGAATTCAATGTTTTCCATCGAACTTTCACTGGAAAATTTTTCTACCGCGTGCGAAAGTATCTCGTCGACAAGTTTCGGTGAAAAGTTTCCATTTTTTGTCTCCAAAACTATTATTTCAAATTTTGGGACATAAGAATCGAAATCAGAGTTGTGCATTTATACCGTTGTTATTCATCGATGAGTCATCTTATACCTACTATCCAATCAGAGTACTTACCCACACTTTCCGATTTTTGGAGGGGGGGGGGGGGGGGCAGAGACTCGTTTATTCCTCAGAGAGGCCTGATGGTATTGAGCGGCCTCTAGGGCCTTGTCTCCACAGGATGTTTTCATAGGATTTGTCCTAAGTTAGAATCGCAGGAATGAAACCTCTAGGATTTTCCCCAGTTACCGTCTCGACGGGACGCGGCTCCTACGGTCCTGCGATAAGTTTGCGCGGGAACATAAGTTATCAAAACTCGAGTATTTAACCAGGATTAAAATAACAATTGAACACAATTGACAATGGGCCTGTTGCAAGGTGCGGGGATTTGCGAATTGACAACTGATGCCAATGGCAAATTTCACAGAAAGAACGATGGCGCTAAAAAATTATAAAATGACCTCTCAAACTTTAAAAAAAAAAAAATCTGTAATTGGAACCGACCCATTTAAAACGATACGCGGGAACGGATCTGGTACGCTCGCTACGTCACAGTTCGAGATAAACGTGGTCTTTTCATCACTTACAATGTATTTTCCCATAAGGGATTGACAGTCACTTTTCAAATGCAAATATCGAGTCATTCGATGATATTTGGACCAAAATGGAGTTCAGAAATGGATTTCTTGGACGTTTACATGGTTCAAACCTTCATTACATACGTAAAATCCCTATTTTTAAGGTAACCTGTAGTCAGTGGGCAAGGTACACTCTACTACAGGTAAATGGAATTTTGAAATTGTTTTTGAAATTTCCATTTTTCGAAACTCGGCTAGGAATTCGAGTTTCCCGTCCAAAAATACCACCTACACAACCAAAATTCACCACGATCGATCGAACAGGAGCCAAGATAGCATTTTAGGCCACGTCCGCCATCTTGGATTTTTGAATTTTCAAAAGGGGTACGTGCAAAACGGGTCATTTCACGCTCGTGTCGGATACCATTGAAGCTTGCCCTATTCATTCATCTAACAATGCCCCATGTTTTCCCAAAGTTTCAACTCCCCAAAATATTTTTGGGGGAAGTGGCGGGGGGCAAAGTTGAAAATCTGCGAAATTTTCAAGAATTTTTTACTCAAAAACTACTATATATTTCGAAACGCGGTTTCATCAATCGTTTTCAGCGTGAAAAGAGCTTTCAGAGAATGTATAATATCGTAGGGTTTTGTCGACTTAAACTCGAGTTGTCGCCTCCGAAGCGCTACAAAATGACCCGCTTTATATTTCACGTTCGGGGCGATCCCCAAAATAGCCTATTTTTAATTTCTTTGAAAAACTGTTCCTAACTTTTCATGGCGCCTATATGTCTTCACCGTATCCTGAGAAAATGTTTTGTTCGGGAGATATAAGCGCGGAAAGGAGCGAAAGTCGGGAAAATCGGCTATTTTAAACTGCGCGCGTCGCATGGGTTAGAAGGAGAACGCCACCTCCTGCTCAGTTCGGCGAATCACACTCCTTTGTCGACCTCGCATTGTTGCCACATGTCTCCTGATCCGTCGCCGTTTAAAATAGCCAATTTTCCCGACCTTCGCTCCTTTCCGCTCTTATAACTCGCGACCAAAACATTTTCCAAGCATGCGGTAAAGAGCTAGAGGGGCTATAGAGAGTCAGAAACAACATATCAGATTTTCAAAGAAATTAAAAATGGGCTATTTTGGGGATCGGCCCGAACGTGAAAAAAAAAACGGGTAATTTTTTAGCGTTCCGGCGCTTCGGAGGCGATAATTTGAGTTTAAGTCGACAATACCCTATGATATTACACATTTTCTGAAAGCTCTTTTCACGCTGAAAACGCACGTTTATACCGCGTTCCAAAATATTCAGTAGGTTTTGAGTAAAAGATTCGCGAAAATTTTGCTGATTTTAAACTTTGATCCCCCGCCACTTCCCCTCAAAATTTTTTGGGGAGTTGAAACTTTGGGAAAACATGGGGCATTGTTAGATGAATGGATAGGGCAAGTTTCAATGGTATCCAACACGAGCGTGAAATGGCCCGTTTTGCACGTACCCCTTTGATCAGAAATTCGAGTTTTCCGTCCAAAAGTACCCCCTGGAACCCAAAATCAGCAAGATCGATCGAACAGGAGTCAAGATAGCATTTTAGGCCACATCCGCCATCATGGATTTTTGAATTTTCAAAATTTGACCAAAAATTCGAGTTTCCCGTCCAAAAATACCTATCGATACCGAAAATGAGCATGATCGATCGAACAGAAGCCGAGATAGCAATGATAGCATATTGCCGTCCTGCTTATAGTTCCGAATCGCAAAATGGGAAATCCGAGTTTCGCATTACGCAACAGGGAACCATATTATAGGTTCCAATTGCAAAATGAACCTCGCGTGATCCTGCGACGGCAAATTTTTACGGGGTCGCTGAAGCGGGATAAAAATCGTTTTTGAGGATTTCCTTTTTCTCAATAGTAAGTAAATACCCTCCTGATACGGAATTCATCATAATAAAAAAATCGAAAATTTGACCCTAATTCTTTATTGCATAAAGCTGTCCGGTTATAAGGTCCGGGCCCCATGAATGCCACCCCCGCCCCTCTCCCTACCCCCTTACAACCAGAAAAATAAGTTATAATATGTAAATGAATAAGGTTAGAATAAAGATAAAGTAAATAAATGATCATTCCATGTAAGAGGAGAAGTTTATTCACATACAAAAAATTATTTATATACTAAAAATCTTGAAAATAAATAGAAATCTTTCAAGAAATAAGAAAAATCTACAGTGCCCGAGCGTTTTTTTAAAAATCATTTTTGTTTTGAAAATTTATTCACTTTTTGCGAAAATAGGGTCAATTTTTCACTTTTCCTTGCGAGACGAGGGTTATATGGATTGCACTTTGCAAAAAGGAACCATTAGCATTGCAATGTTACTAAGATTGGGCAACTTCTTTTGTCTTGGAGGAAAATCCGATTATCCATAAATGGTTTCTATTTTACTCGCTAAAAACTGTAAATTTAAGACAAAAATACCATCTAAATTTCATAGTTTTTCACGATTTCCGCAATTTTATTGCAAAAGATGAAGTTGCACAATCTTACCATCATTGCAATGCTAGTGGTTCCTTTTTGCAAAATGCAATCCATATGTAAATTCGAAGTAGTGTGTCACTGGCGGCACGGGCCCCGGTACCAGGGGCCCAGTATCCCCCCCCCCCCCCTTCATTGTGACGGGCCTGACCCAGTGACCCAGTCATGTGTACATCCTTATGGATTTCAGGGCTCGTATCAGAATGGATGGAGTTCCTTCGAATTTAAAAATGTCCAATTATAAAGCAGCAAAAGTCGTCAACCTTTTTGTTAACCTATCGATCAGTAGGTGGATGATGAGCTTCACATGACGTCAAGAGACAAATATAAGGTTCCCAAACTTTGATTTGTATGCGAGACGAAATACTCGACACGTTTTTGAACATATCCACCGAGCAGGTAAATCAACAGATGCGTTGCAATGAGTCCCGAAAGTAAAAGCTTCCACCATTGCCAAGATGTGGATGGGGGTGGGGGGTCTTTCTTCCCCTGTTAGCGATGCGCGATTACATAGAACCTCAAACTATGCAAAATGGTACCTACTCGGTTTTCGTAGATTAGTAATGTTCACGAAAATTCTGGAAAATTCCTGGGAGCTAAAATAAGACTGTCCTTGCTTTTCAGAGTGGTAATTAAAAAAATACTCAACAAGCTCATGGAATCAATAATTTGGGGGCATTCATGTAGGATGTTTGCAAATAATGAGGGATGGCGCACATGCAGGAGTGAATCAAGCGCCGCGGAGGATTTTTCCGATTGGGGTGGAGAGAGTAATTTTTTCGGCGAATTTCAGTCTTGTGTGGTGAGCGGTTCGGCGCGGTTGGAGGCAGAGTTGCCGCCGTTGGCTTGAAAATGCGGTGGATTCACGTTGGATCTCGGGAGGGGAGGCTCCAAATTTTCGGGGGACAGGCAACGGGGGCTCAATTATCCGCGGGAGAAGGCCGACCACTCGCGCTCGGCTCGAGTCCTTCTGCGGCTGCTGGCGGGCGGCGCGGCGGCGCGACGCGGGAGTAGGAAGAGCCCGAGTGAAGGAGCCGTAGCCGGAGCTCCGACTCCTCTGCTCTCATCTTTATGTCGGTCCTCAAGCTCAGGCTCAGAGCTCGGGCCTCACGCTTCCAGGCTCTGCTCGTTCTGGCTTCTTCCTACGTTTCGTCACTCCTGGAACCTGGGAGGGGGGGCTTTTCCTTTGTTTCACGCCTCGCCGTATTCACCGTCCAAGTCTCCGTTCGGACTGCATCCCTCATTCTTATCGCCTCCGAATTTCAAGGCGCCACCGAGCCGGAACCATCTATTCCGGAGTTCCTTAAAATTTGGACAGTTTACCGAAACACACGCTGACTGGCATGTCGGAAAAAGGTGACTTTGGAGTGGTTCTGAACCCGACTAGTCGTAGGGGACTCCTACGCAGGGGTCCAGAAACGTCCTGATCACGGCATCGTGGCCACTCGAGTGAAAAAAATGGGACGGCTCTGATAGTGTTCTACCTGGATAGAATAAAAATTTAAAAAAAGGAAGTGCTGCAAATGTTTGACCCAGCAGTTAGTTCCATAAGCGATAAAGAGCGCAGAGCATTGAGCGCCTACGATACTGAAACATTGATCCGTGGGCCATGAATCAAGAGTTGCGATTCTGCTTGAAAATTTTGTGATGAAAGTCTACAAAGTAGCTGTAAAACTTGCTCCCGTGTCGATGTTCCCTTTAAGGATCTTTAGAGAAATAATATTCAGGCTTTAAGTGCCTTCATTGTCACGTGATACTCCACGCGCTGCCCTGCAGTTACTTAAATTGCTCCGTCGACCTGAACCCAACGGAGGCTAATAAGTAGTTCATATGCCCTCTACCGAAAATGTTAACAAATTTGAACGTATTTTTACCCGTCACTCCTACAGCGCACTTTGCGACACCCAAACGTCACATGTGCCAATCTCCGGAATCTCGACAACGTAACATCTCTTTGTCGACGTCCTGCTGCCATCCCTTCATGGCACGTCCCCGACGCCTTCTTACGGGGGTACATAACTGACCCAAAACTTGTTTGGGTAACCTCTTCTCCGATAGTCTTTGCACATATTTGCTCTCCACCCCATATTTGCTGCCCGAGCTTGACGTTGCGAGTGTAGGAAATGTTCGGGCACGCGAGCCTCCTGTCGCGCACGAGGAGAAAGGTAAGCGCACAGGGAAATGTTTCGATGAAAAAGTTTCCCCTCGGCAAAAACGTGAAATCCGTTCATTCCTTCCTATGACAATATAAACTCCATAAATTTTTGCTAGTTTCTTTCCCGCAGCTCCCATACAAGGTTGCGGTGGGCGAAAATTTCAAATCGGGGACACCTCAGGATAAAAAAAAGTCGAAAAATCAAGCTCATAATTTCCCCTAGAAGTTGTGTTTTCTCGATTCTGGATAGTTTCTGGAATCTAAAGACGTACATGGTCCCACTTACTTCGATTTTTTTTTCTTTTTCTTTTTCACAGTTTTCACAGTTCAAATTTCAGCAATTTGTCACGGTCGTGAGTTTCGAAACGAAAACGCAGCACCTACCACCATCTTTGGAAACGGAAAAATGAGCACAAGATATCTAGCTTCGCTGATACGCTTTACAAATGGCATGCATGATTTCAATAAAAAATATTTCAAAATAAAAAGATTGAGCGTGACGGTCGTGAGTTCCCAAGTGAACAGAATTATTATGTGCTAACTGATATTGTCGCGATTCACCAAAAACCTGAACCTAGTGAAGAAAAATACTTCCTCCCACTTCCGGGCATCCCTGGGCATTTGGGCAACACCAACGCCGACAAGATTACGTTTGCGCTACGTACACGATATTTGGAATGAGCATTTATTTCGATGAGTCTAGCGGTGACGGTCGAGAGAAAACTTTTTTGAACGCACTTATGCGAAGAAATTATACTACGGATTTTTATCTTCTATTTATTTCTTTACAATGGAGAAACTTTTTAAATCATTTAATGATGTGTAAGTTCTCGAATAACGTTTTACTCAGTCAGTGAGTTGTATCACCGCAAACTGAGAACCATGATGTAGGGGCGCGAGACGGTTGTGAGTTTGGCAGTATTCAACGGGTAAACATGTTTAAAAAACAATGAAGACTGGGCAATTATCTTATGTGACTTAATAGAAAAAGGTGTTTCCTTCATATAGGCCAAAAAAATGGGAGTAGAACATATTTATGTGCCAGTAAAAGACCAGGGACAGGAATGAAGAATGCACCCATTTCAAATTTTCGCCCCGGGATTTAAACAGGGTAAAACATCAAAAAACTGAGGAAGCAAAAAGAAAAGAAAAAAGAAAAAACGAAGTAAACACGGAGAAACGCGTGCTGTCGTTAAACTTTTATGGCTCAGCACACACTGTTGACCGTTTGACGGAGTGAGGGAATTTTCCAAGAATGAGGAATTTCTGAGACCGAGATCGAACCTAAGTTTTGCTCCGTAGGACTTTCTGACTCCTGGCACCTACTTACTCACACGGAGCTTACCGATTTCTCGAAGAACCTTTAGATACTTGGACACCTACAGTGTGGACATATTGACTCATCCTGGCCCGAATTTTGCTGGTCAGTTTCCGTGCGACTGAAAATTGCGGCAAGAATTTCGACTAGGTTAACCTATTCGATCTCGAATAACTATTCGATCGCTGATGAACTTGCGATCGACCGTAAACCAACTAGAATTGGGCTCCCGTAAGCAACGCACAGCTTTTCCCCCGAACGGACTCACTGCGGTGAGAAAAATTGTCGGTGCAAATACTTAATTTCTAGGAGTCAACCAACTAGAGATAATGAATTGATGACACTCAATGTGCAATTATTTTATTATTTTGTTGTGATTACAATTTAACACAGTTTGAGAGTTAGATTCAGGGAAGTTTTTATGACGATGCCTAAAAATTCGGCAAATTACCACCCCTCCCTCTCCTTGCTGGAGTAAACCTTAATAGGAAGTCTGGCCACTTCGGTTTCCACCTCTGATTGGCCCATCAGCCGTCTTCGGCTGAATGGAGCCTTCTAGGACCCAAAAATGGCAAACGCTGCAAGTAAATGTGCTCTAAACGTAGTATCATTTGCACATCGCAACGAAAAATGTACTCAAATACACGAATGCGACGTATTTGGATAGTATTCTTCCTGAATTCTGGCAACAGTAATGCACCGAATCTCGTTAGAAGAATACATCAGTGACATTGGACACCAGAAAAGTCGAAATCTCAGTTCAAAGTGGGGTTTCGAGAGGTCCGAAAAAATACCACCTATGTACGCCAAATAACCAAGTTCCTTTTCAAGTCTAGAACTGCCCCCTTCGACGACACCCCACACCACCCTCCCCGACAACCCACTTTCAACTGAGATTTCGAGTTTTCTAAAGTCACGAGTATCAAATCAAGGGTGCACTACCAATCCCTCTCAAAAACGGAGTTCTCAGAGAATTTTGAGAATGAAATTCCCTAACTTTACCCTGTCCGTGATGACAAAATTTCCTGACAATAGAAGATATACCAGGCGGTTAAAAAGTGTTCATGCGAAATCCGTTGTTTGAAACACAAAACCTGTTCTAGAAAGCAAACAACAAGTTTTTCCTGACACTTTCGTCATTTTCCTTGACAGTTCCAGGGCTTTCCTGACATTTCGCAGTATTTCCAGCCTGTTGCAACCCTGCAGAAAGCACTGTTGGGAAAAATTTCACAGAGGGGGAAAAAGTCTCATTATGACCCGTAGAGCACCCTCCTGTAGGCTGTCGGTTTGACCTTGTCATGGATCACCTTGTATAGAGTCCCTTCATACTGAGAGTCAAGACAATGCGAATCCATTTCTGATTGGTTAACCGGATTTTAGGCCTTCACAGTGTCACAAACGGGAATAAAGATTACATTTTCACCAATTGCAAAGATTATAATCTGGAATGGACCGAGGAATTTCGGGTTCGACAAGGAACAAACGGAATGAGAGAAGGAACGGAGAAAGGAATTTAAGAATGAGCCGATCAAAGATTACGAAAAACGTTCAATTTGCGTAATCTTTATTCCCGTTTGTGACTCCATGAGGGGTGTTGTCTTGACTCTCAGTATAAAGGGACTCTAACCTTGTACAGTTGACCGAGCCCTCTCTATCCGTGGGGCGAAGCGATGCGAGGTGAATACGCTAGCGCAGAGCGCGGAGCCGCGGCAGGTGCCTGGCCCGATCCCGGTGCCGCCGCCATGCCTCCCCTTTGATGCGCGGCCCTCCTGGCATGGCACCGCAACCAATTGCCCGATCTTGTTTCCAGATCCGGCCTCACCAATTGCCCCCAACTATACGGAAACGTCGCAAATTCCGACTATAAATTTCCCGCTCCCGTCGAGAAAAGACAAGAGCTAAGTAAGTAAGTGAGAAGAGACGTAAGGATGTACGTTTTCATACATACTTATCCATGAAGTGCACAAGTTTTTAATCCACGGCCATGCCAAGATTAGAGAGGGTGTCGCATCTTGGTTACAATCTCCCTTCCAGGAGCCAGAAGGGGGGAGGGGTGGTGCGTGGGATGGAAGGCTTTTTATAAATTTGATAAAACATCTTACTCGAAGAATAATGGTCCGAATAGATCCCTCTGTTCCTAGTGGAAATTGAGGAAGAAAATAAAGGAAAACATTTCGGTAAGGTTAGGTAAATCTAAAAACACACAAGAAAATAATTGGCCTCCGGCCATAGATTAGTCCAGATCGCTAACATCCAATCTAGCCAATGCTTAGAAAGCGTGAGTAATATTTCTACAGGTTAGGCAACTTTAGAAAATTGATGGCACTACCACTAGTGAAAGAACTTGACCGGGTCGAGTGAAATTTCCTCTTGAATCTCATTATAAAGCTTTATTAAAGTATAAATAGTAATGTGTGATAAAGGTTTTTGATCAAATAAGATTTTATCAAGTACTGTCATTTTAAGTATTCTGTTTCAATATTCTTACAACAGTTGGTAGCAATTAACTGCTCTCATGGGGGGCCTGGCGGGAATTCAAAACTAGGAACCAAACGTCTCATTTTGCTAGGATTTTGCTTTAATTTTCAGTTTCTTAGGCTTTAAACTTCAAAAATATGATATATTATAATCTGACGGTGAAGATCGATTCATCCAGAATAGATGAGAGACAGACATTTCAAATTGAGGGGGAAAGTGCTGCATCTTTTAATCTGGAAATATTGAACCACATAAATTCTACTGAAGAACTGATTCTTGAATTCTTCGGAACGTTTCATCCCACAAAAATCTGAAAAAGAAGTATTCTCCCGCCGAAAATCTGCTGCAAATAGCCAAAATTTCAATTTTGGTTCCTAGTTTCAAATTCCCATGGATTTTCCCGCCAATGGCGCTCACATAACTACTCACGCTCTTTCGCCGATGTTAGCATCTGGACTAATCTATGCCTCCGGCCAATTCATGTGTGGCGCTTCGCCCCCCTCCGCTTATTGGTGTAGTGCGGGGACCGTACTAGGACTTTCTCGCTCAAGCCGCGCATTTAGGTGGTTGCGCCACTTGCTCAAGCCGCGCATATAGGTGGTTGCGCCACCTATCTCTCGGCTATCGGATATGATGTATAAATATCATTTTATCGTATTTATTCAGACCACTAATCTTTATCATAAATCTCTTCACGTTATGTGATGAATACATACAGGGTGAGCGAAAAGTCCCCAAATTTCGGGAAAAGTTAAAAAAAACGAAATTTAAACGGTCACATTTAATCACCTTAAATTTCGTTTTTTTAACTTTTCCCGAAATTTGGGGACTTGCCAACGTAATGTTGAACTGATTTTGACCTTACTGAAATAATATGGAGGCAAATCCAGAGGAAATTGGCTTACTTCGCAGGAAAATTGAATGACCTTTGAATTAACGTATTTGGGGGTCCGAGCCCCCCCTTAAAATTAAATCGAAGTGATTTCTGCAATTTTTACGTAAAAGCGAACACAATTTGGTAAATTTTCCCGTTTTATTTTTTTCTTTACGATAATTTGAACCGGAGTTATGATTTTTTGAAAAAAGGTCAAATTTGACCTTTGACCTATCATAACTCGGTCAAAAATTGAGATATTGATCTGCGGTTTGCGCCAAAATTCTTAGTTTTTTATGCTCTTTCGAATGAGGTATCACAAGATAGGGGTTGCTATTTGAAAAAAGAAAAGTTGGAGGGCCCCTGTCCCCCCCTGAGGGGGGGACCAAAATTTTGACCCCCTCAAAAGATGGTCCCCTTTGAGATAGGAACATTCCCAAAGTTTCATTTCCTTAGCTCAATTCGTTCAAAAGTTAGAGGGGGGGTCGGGGACTTTTCGCTCACCCTGTATATTTAGAATAGACTTGTCAGAATTGTGAGGCATCTTCGATTAAATAATTGATTCATAATGCCACGTAGTGAAGACTGCGATCCTTAAAAATCTTAGGTTTTCTACGATTCAATAGGATCTATATTGGATTCATTGACATCATACTTTAGACGTGGCGATATACATATAATAATCTATACCTGAGTACGGTAAAAAGCTAACAAAAACCTACTTCTTTGGGGAGAATCACGATTCGGTCTTTAAATAATCTTAAAATGATAGTGGAATGTTCGGGCATCGATCTCACGCCTCCAACCTAGCGGTCGAATGCCGTAACCACTCGACCAGCGGGAATCACCACGGGGCGATGGTGGACGCTGGCAAAATAGGAGGTTCTCCGCCAAGGAGCTCTTCAATTCTACCCGCTGGATATGGTTCACCAACCGCCCGCCAGGAGCGCCACCTCCAAATTAGCTCATATCTCCCCGTGTGTTTGGATTATAACAGCAACAACAACAACAACAACAACAACAACAACAACAACAACAACAACAACAACAACAACAACAACAACAACAACTACAGCAACAACATCAACAACATCAACAATAATAAATGTGCACCATAACCATAATAAACGGATAAGTGTTTCTTATAATCAATGAATCAATCATGTTCGTGAAGTATTATTAGATTTGTGTTCAGTACCTCGTAAAAAGCAACCACAAAAAATGGAATCTGCCGGGATGCCTAAGGTCATGAACAATAAACATACCTAATAGCTCCCATTAAAGATTTAAGTGTCAATTCTAGTGTTAGCTTCGATAATTCATAGTATGTAAGTACCTGATTAGTCGTCTAATTTTGCTTGATGCATACGAAATACTTTTGGAGATAAATATATACTGCATTTGAAATCCTAGGTTTCACCTGACTCAAAGCACTTGCTGCTAATATCCAGGAGTGGTCCGTCTCCTTGAGCTTTCGGCCCATAGGGGTAGTTGCATGCAGCTGGGATTTAAGATGTGATGATTGCTTCTAGCAGAACTTTCCGCCAAAAAGCCGTTTTCCGCATTTGCAAGTTCCGAAATTGAGTCGGAAGCTCAGAAAAAGCTAGGTAAAAAGTCGCAAAATCGTGGTAAGGAACGAACGATTTCCAATGGCTGCGACGTCAGTTGGTGTACATGGCCCCGCCCACTGCCATCACCCCTATCTCGCCAGCGTGTTTACTGAGCCGAAGCGTGATCTGTTGTGTTATTTTAGGTGTCTATATTATCCTTTTTCCTCGGAAAAAACTGTCGGAAATCATGCCGAAAAGTGTCTAGAACACTGCTCTATCTTGACCATAAGCTCAAACACAGCACTAGTTGAGATTAGGGAAGTGATAACGACAAGTCACTGTGTTATGTTAAGGTATTGTTGTGATTTTTGGTCACCGGCGCGCCACCAAGTGAGCCAAATTCGGGCTCTGATTGGCTGCGACGCACGAACACTGCCGATGCAGTCCGCGCGCACCCGACGGACCGGAAGGCTCGCGGAGGCGGCAGAAGATACGAGAAAAGCTCTCTTTCAACTCCCTTTCACTGAGAAATTACGATGGAAAGCCTTTAAAACTGTTAAAAAATTATTGATCCCATCCTGAAATTTTCAGCGATGCAAAGAAATCAAGTATAGACCAAAAAAAAGAAAAAAAAAGATTTCGCGCTAATTTTTAAAAAGACCGTATTTACACGTATTTGACATAGGGCAAATCTGGGTGTATACCATGTGACGTCACGGTGTCCAACTTCCGAAGTGGGGAAAAGACCCATTTCAAATAGCTTCTGACTTTGGGGAGCTTTTCCTCAAAGTCCGGGTGACCGAAAACGTTTTTAAGAAATACCTTAGTACTCAGTAGACCTCAAACTTTCAGAAATTGAATTCAAAAAATGTCATGCAACTACCTCATAGACAACGTGTTATTGACCACTCTCCAATTTTGAGTCTAGTCGAAAGATCTTTTAGGAACCTAGATGAATGACCCAAGTAGTACTTGATGCCAACTTTCACATAATTAAAAGCTTTCCACAAAATCTGGAGTCCGTCAAAGTGGGCCGGCCCTCCGTGCGATCTCACGGAACTAAGTGCCCTCTAGAAGTGACCCGTATCCCGTAAGTTTTGAGTTTAGTCCAAGATCTTTTCAGAACTAAAAGTAATGACCCAGGAGGTGGTTAAAAACCACTTTTAAATGATTCATGGATTTTTTGAAAATTTAGTCTCATAAAGTGAGCCTTCCGTATGAATTTGATCAAAATCATGTTTTGCCCCTAGCTCCTCTAAAATATGACGGACCTCTGAATCATTTGACGTGCATAAAGGGACCATAGATATGGTCTTCAAAGAAAAGTTTGAATGAAATAGAACCGAAAGATTTTGAGATATGGCTGTACACGGTTTTGGGGGACGCCCCACACTGTGGTATTTGACCGAAAAACCTGGCCAAAACCTCAATTTTAAATTTTTTTTTTAGTGGAAAACCAATGTGATATTCGAAATCTACACTGCTTTTTACCCTGGTAGACATGTATGTACCATTTTTCGAGTGGCTCAATTTCCCGCGAAGAGGCCACGAAGTTACCTATTTCTCAGCGATTATTTTGATATGTTTCGGCGCGCTACTTGTCGATCAGTTTACTTCAACTGTGCGATCATAAGAGGGAAGTTCGGCGATATGTAACACATTCTTAGGGGTATATTCTACACAACTAACCACAGTATTTTCGAAATTTCTTTTTTTAGTGATTTTCACAGGAGGTTGAAAAGTGATGTAAAAGTAAACGTTTTTTTCGAAATTCAGAGGCCGATATCTTTTTTCTCTCAACTGTTCTCAAGCAGTTTGAGGCGGGATGTTATAGTCCGAAGTGGGTATTTTCAGGATTCAGGGGTGACAGACTGAGGAAAACTGAGGATATAATATTGACATTTTTTACTTTAAAGATGGACTTTTGAGCGATTTTCACAAACATGAATGGGAAAAATTATGTCGATACTAACGACTGAAATTGTATTTTTCCAACAGCTCTGACCCACTTAGTACCAATTGGGTGATATTCGGTCACGCAACCTGTTTCTTTGGACCCTACGTCCTCGAAAGAGGGATAAAAAAAATAATTTGAATGCGGATGGGAGGGTCACTTTAAAGTCTTGCAAGAGTGTTTAATCCGTTATCTAACAATCTCTTCGTGCATAATCCTTGAGTATAGACATATTTAGGCCATGATTTACTTTGACAGACAAATTTGAGTCCATGCGGCCCTGGGGATGGGGCTTTAAAAGTGGCCCTCTGGCACCATGAAATTACGCTGTGAGGCACATTTGAAGCCTCGTTAAAGTGAGATATGTGGTTTTCTAACGAATTTCGTAATGAAGTGCCTCACTTTCAGATGTGGACCATGGGTTAGGAAGGAACTCATCAAAATTAATCCTTTTCACAGGTGCTTTCTGTCCTTACAATGGTTCTTATTATTATAGAACTCATTTTCATCTTATAATTTATCCTCAAATCATCATATGGAGGTCCCGGCACTATCATACTAGCACTAATTTTGATTCAAAACTGTCAAAAATCTAATATCTAGAATGATTCATGTTAATTTTTTTGAGAAATGTACAATTACTCCTCAATGTGAGAGATCGGCTGTTTCGTCAAAATTTTTGAAGTGACTTACGCTGTTTTAAAAAAAACCATTATTGAGGTAATAGAAAGTCCTTATTTCGAAAAGGAGACCATAGGTGAAGGAGAAACTCAACTAAATGCACCGCTTTAGTCAGATACTTTGCGTCCTTTTTTAAAGACTTTTGGAGGGCTTCTTGCACCCTCTTTAAACTCTCCGCAAATTGTCATATGATGTGTTAGGTGGTTGAATTGTGCATATTATCACTTAAGAAGAAGTACTGATTGTAAAATATTTTTAAAACTCGGCGATATCTGGTGATTAATAGTTTTGGCCAGCTTTTCAGGTCCAATACCACAGTGTGCGCCGGACGGACGGACACACATTTTTTCAAGTATGATTATTTTGAATCCAGGGACTGTAAAACGTCTAGAAATGATTCAGGGTGTCTACAGACTTGGTAAGAAAATTCCCTGACTTTTTCAGGTTTTCCCTGACAAAAATGATCAAAATTCCTCCACTTTATACATCGACAATTCGACGCGTAGAACTGAAAATGAACAATTTTTGACAGCATTAATGTCACTGTAAATGATTTACAAATGCAAACCTTTTTTCCAAAGGTATTTATCATTCAGTCATCTACAATTGCAATTCCTGATTGAAACTTTTTCTCTGTTTACTATTCTGAGTGGACCGTTAAGCTCTAAACCTGAATGACGCTCACAATCAGTTTGATTGGGTGGGTAGCGCTGATGATACTTACAAACAAAAAAAGATGGGCTAAATAATTGGGGAGCATGCAACTGACCACCAAGTTCTCCGCCAATGAATGAGAGGGGCTTTCATGCAGCCTGAGGTTTGCCATGATTTCTTCACCGTAGCTTGTGCTTCGGTTACGATAATTATAACACGGTAAAAGTATCTACCTCACTACGGCGCCGCGAGCGCATAGGCGTATCTAGGTCATTATGCTTGGGGGGGGGGGGGGGGGGGGGGGCTTCCCAGAAATTTTTTTAAAATTTCAACCCTATTAGCCCGCATTTTGAGGCTTCCATGACACATATTTTCCATTAATTTCTGCAAAAATTTACGTTCATTTTGTTCCTATCAGCAAAGAATACTTTCGAATTGTAGCATTGAATCGATCCAGAAAATTTTTAAAAAATTAACTCGATTTGGACCCATTTTGAGCCCTCCATGATGAAAATTTTAGAAAATACTAAGTGAATGAACACGGTGTTTTAAATTTAGACTCAACATTTAGAAAGATAATCATCCTCGACGAAGGTCTCTTCCCACCAACCATAATTTCTGGGGGGCGGGGGGGGGGGGGGCGGCAGACACCCCTCCTTCGTGCGCCCCTGCTCGAGCTCTGCGGCGATTGCTTCTCGAAACAGGAACGAGGTGCAGGTAGACAAGAGACCCTCCTCTAGTATCTTGGCAATGGTGGAAGCTTTTATTTTCGGAACTTCAGCATTCTACTGCTGACTTACCTACATGGTTGATGTTTAACAACATGTGGGCAGTTTCGTTTTGCAAACAAGCCGAAGTTTGGGGAACTTGGTTGGCTCATGACGTCACCCGAAGCTCATAATGCACCATGTAGGTAGGTCAACAGCCGAAAAAAGAGTGATGACTGTTGCTCCCTTCTAACTATCCATAAGAAATTGATGAATTTCTCAGTGCTGATGCTGCTACGTGTTATGGATCAGTTTCTTGCATGCTCTTTACGATAATTGGATCGCATTTAGCAAAAAGGAATCAGCTTGATTAGTGTTATAAAAATGTTGCTTCTACATAGTTATCTAAAAAACCTCCCAGAATAGCAAATAGTTTTTTCTTTTAACCAAAAACTTGTTAATATTAAAGAAAAACAATGGTGTAAATTTGGAAACTGTACATGTATTTAGTGTTTAGAAGAAAAGAAGAAGTTGCACGATTTTGAAAACACTGCATTTGCGCTGGTTCCCTCTCCAAAATGAGGAAATTTTCTTACCAAGTCTGTAGACACCCTGAATCATTTTTAGACGTTTTACAGTCCCTGGATTCAAAATAATCATACTTGAAAAATGTGTGTCCGTCCGTCCGGCGTCCCCCCAAAACCGTGTACGGCCATAT
The DNA here is from genome assembly GCF_918797505.1 of Bemisia tabaci. Lineage (NCBI taxonomy): Eukaryota > Metazoa > Arthropoda > Insecta > Hemiptera > Aleyrodidae > Bemisia > Bemisia tabaci. Next base: position 2,266,345 of record NC_092793.1, read on the forward strand.
CTCAAAATCTGTTGGTTCAATTTCATTCTAACTTTTCTTTGAAGACCATATCTATGGTCCCTTTATGCACGTCAAATGATTTAGAGGTCCGTCATAATTTAGAGGAGCTAGGGGCAAAACATGATTTTGATCAAATTCACACGGAATTCACGCTGGTTCCTTTGCTAAATGCGGTCCAATTATTGTTCCTTTAAGACGTAAAACGTAGGGCAGCGCAGCGTGGTGGCGGCTTTCGTCCTTGTAGCGCATGATATCACCTTAGTATAGCTACGCAAAAAATTATTAGATTTTTGAAAACGCCTCATTCCTAAGCAAAAAATGATTTACGACGTCATCCACCGCGATAGTAAATAAATACCATGATTATTTACACATGGAATTCATCAATCAGTAACACGCATATTTGCACGGACTCGCTTGACTTACAACACGGATGAAACCGAGGCGAAAGAAACCATGGCATGCATCACCGCATGGATGACGTCATACGCAGGGACGGATTTCCCACGAGGCAGACCTAGGTAGCTGCCTAGGGGCGCAAAGTTTAGAGGGGCGCAGAATTTTGAGACACGTGAATGCTTCTTTAAGGGTTCTAGAATTAAAATCGGTAAAAAAATTAAGGATGAAGAAAGACCCGCGCGAAAAGAAGAATATCTGTGAATCTGTCCTGGTCTACCGATAGGGTTGGTAAAACCCGCATTATCAAATAGCGAGTAAAATTTTCTTCTCGATTTTTTCAACTTTTTCTCGCCTTCGTTCAATCTTTCTTTGATTTAATTTCCTATACCTTTTAAAAAATATGGTAGCACAAGAGGCTTTTGAGCTACCAGATTTGTCTATGAAATAACCTAAAAGTTGCTTTAAATTGCGTTGATAAAATGCCAGATTTTAAAAAAATTCCGGGGGAGGACCCCCCCTTTTAGGTGGGGGGTGCCGGGTACCCCCAGACCCCCCCCCCCCTTGCGGTCGTCCGTTCTGCGAGGGGCGCGACTGAAAGATTTGCCCAGGAGCGCTAAAAAGGAAAATCCGTCCCTGGCCATATGCCGCGTTTTTAAAAGAGCGTGTTCTCCGCTGATATTGGATAAAGAAATATGGGGTTCGAGCATCGATTTATTTGGGGCTGACCAATAATCCGAAGTAGTTTAAACACGATTTTGTGGACTAGCGCAAATGAATGACCTATTCTCGGCAAATCTATTCTTCATGCGTACTTCAGCTTAGTTAATTATAGGTTTGAAATAATTTGAGGGGGGGGGGGGGGGGGAGAAACAAAGATTCTTATAGGGGTAAGGAGCGGGAACGGTTGAATTACAAGGGCATTGGTTGGCGCTAACCACAGTGGAGGCCGGGGCTGAAGTCGGCTATGACCGAGCGGGCTACGGGTTCGGCCTTCTCCGGCCGGCTCCGGCTCGTTTCGCCTGGTTGCGTTCGATGAAAGTCTCCTCATGCCTCATAAGCAAAGCAAGCCGCGCTGCCGGCTCGCGAGTTCAGCATATTTTAATTTAAATTTTTCAGGGGTTTTCTACAAGCTTCGTCGGGAAAAGACCGTCTGACTCTGACACCAAAAGAATTCTAAGTCGTGTTAGTTCGACGAAACATGTTTTCTGTTTTTTGTTACTTGCGTCACTTTTTTTCGCAGCCAATGAGAGTGGAGCTGCCAAAAGTGAGGTTAAAAATCCTGTTTCAAGTGTTTCAACCTCGCCGAAACAAGCTTGGAGGACGTTCTGATTGTTTCGAAACAATGTTGCGAAAACATTGCCAAATTGTGCAAAATAAAAAAAATAGGCCACGCCCCTTAACATAAAAAACATTCGAACAAAATACGGTTGTTACAAGGTGTTCCGAATTGTTTCGTCGAACAAAATACGACTCTATCTAACGTTCCGAACCTCTTTGAGAAATTCTGGCCGGTCTTGTCTTATCAACCATCAACACGAATGAATACCGTTGCCAACAGATTCGACCAAGCAGACCCGTTGGCTCTTGATACAACGATCGAGCCTTTTTTATAACCACCTCGCGAGGCAGTGCCAGAATAACGCACCAACGTTGCGATTCGTCAGTCACCGAATCGGAAGTTCCTAACTCAAATGGAACGACAGCTGCGAGGTTCGGGCGCAACAGTAGTACCGAACCCCTAAATAAAATGGGCCTATCATGCGATTCCGAGTAGTTTTGCAGTTTACAACGCTAGCCGGTGTAGAGGTTATCTTCAACATACTGACGCAAGCGACTAATAAATCACTAAAAAAGCCAACTGTGAAGGTAGACAACTGTTGATGCTCTTGGGTGCAATTTAGTCTACTCTCCTAATTGAAGGCGCAGCTTCAAGTGGATAACCCATAGAGTACATAGTGTCGTAATGTAAGTGGGAGAGCTGGCGCCACTTTTAAGCATTTTCCATGTCCCGAATTCCGAGACTCCTGTGTGACGCCGGGTCACTTTTTCGATACATAATCGATTGTTTGCGATACACGGGTACCCGGCCATCCGATGACAACAACAACAACAAAGGAGATAGGAATTACCACGTATTCCACACCGCCATTTTCGATCGAAAATGTATCGAAAAAGCGACCCGAACTCGGCGCACACCGGGCTCGGAATTCGTCGAGCAGAACATGGCGCCAGCTCTCCCATCTACATTACGACTCTATGTACTCTATGGGATAACCTGACGCTCACATAGAGATTGCCTCGATTTCCACATCTGATTGAGGTTAGTTTACTCTTCTCGTCTGCTATGCAGGCGCAAATAGCAATTCGACGGCGGGGCTAATAGTTTGCTTGTGTGTTGGTGTTTCAAAAACTCCGCTTCCATTTAATTGCATCAAAATAGAGCTAACCATCACTATTGCTAGAAATTTTCAGAGAATATTCTTTACACGTGGAGGGAAAATCAGTGAAGTTTCCAAATGATGACTATGACAGTTTTCCCCATTTTTTCCAAAAATAAATTGTGACAAAAAGTCAGCACCGTCTGAACGAAAAAACGCATTTTTCCTGTTTCATCATCAAACTGCACTATCCACATTATTTACTATTATTGTTTATTTTTTTTTCAAAAATATATTGGGCGCTATTTCTTCTACCTATTGAAGTCAGTAGCCATGTTTGCAAACGAGCAACTCGTCAAGTTTGAAATTGGGGGAGGGGGAAGGGGGGTGACTTTTTTGGTTTTTTCTTTGTTCGGTGGGCAGTTAGCGTAAATCCGTGAAAGTGTTATCTGTTTTCCTTCGGTGATATTATCCTCCACCTCCCGTTCTTCTTTTCTTCCTCCCCCCCCCCCCCAATATGTCTTTTCTCTCCAATCCTTCAACCCCCCCCCCCCCCACCCACCCAATATATATTCTCCCCTTCCGTTTTTTTAAAAAAAAAAGTTTCGTTTAATTTGTAAAAACAATGATATATTTGTACTAGAAGAATAACCAAATTTTTGATTATAGCCACTAATTGTCCCTAGGAACATCAAATTGTCAAAATTTTCCGGGGAAGGCCCCCCAACCCCCTGGAGATCCGCGGCTGTTTTGAGGGGGGGGGGGGCTGCAAAGTAATGAAATAAGGGGGAAGCTCGTAAAGTACCTGGTGGAGGGGGAGGGGGAGGGAGGAGGGAATGACACCACTGGTTCTACCAACCTAATTCACAGCTATAACTTCATGGTGTTGAAATGAATTTGTTTTACCGCTTGTCTTCTGATATCTTCTTATCCGTAAGTCCGACCGTTCGCTGCCTGCTTTTGATCTCCAAGAGAATTTCTACTATATTTTGGCAAATAATATTGTATTTTCTGTTCCGTTCATTTTTATTTTTTAGTCCTTCCATTTACTGAAGACATGAGAGAGCTGCCCAACGCAGGAATCAAATTTATTCAAATGAGTCCACAACGGGACGATTTTAAATTTTTTCAAACAAACATTCCATGAAGAAAAAAAAAATACTGAGTCGATGATGATTTTTTTGGCTTCCAGTGGACTAATGAATTAATCAAAATTTCCGGGATATTTTGAACGGTTCGAGTTCGAAGTGTGGGTTGCAAATGGGAGTTGAATTGTTATGACTGTGTTCTTTCTGGGAGAAAGATAATAATACGAGAGGTTAAATGCCCTCTCGACAGTAACTATACGGGACAGATACGAATAGACAACACCGTGCACTAACGAAGCTCTTTCTATTCGATTGGAATCGATACATTGCGCGCGTTGCAATGGAATATTGAATTAGTTCCTTTGCTCGGAGAGCGTTACGCGTCGGAACAGGCACCGCTTAAAATCGTTAAAAATTCAAACGCCGGTCGTAAGCACGAGTTAACCTCGGATTTTTCTTCTCATAGCTCAACCGAGGCTTGCTGAGTTATTGTAACGGATTTCCGGAATGTTTCATACTCTTTCGGTCGAGACCTTCTTTCCGACTCAAAAATTTAAGAAAATTTTTTAAGAAGAGCTCAATAAAACTTCAAAATCTGAGGAAAACGTATTCCCTACGTTTTTAGGATAAATTTTGACACGGGCTGGAGAGTAAAACTTCGGAATTTCTCTGTTATCCGCGATCGCTTCATCCATGGACGAAAAAAAGGAGAGTATTGTTCACGTGCTATGCGGTTAAAAGAGCTGAGTAGAAAAAAGGCAATTCACTTATCTAAAAATTGCCTTTAGAAATAGTGGTACCTAACCGTGAACTTGTTTTAGTACAGATGTTTCTCATTGTTGTGTCATTTCGTTTGTTATGTTTTTGGCAAAGAACATGCTTAATTTTGGATGAAAGAAAATTTTCATAGTTTCTTTTATGCCTTCCTTGTTAAGTTTCCAAAGTAAGTTTCTAAGTTTTGAATTATCCGCGGTTTTCGATTAACCGGAGTTCTTTAAGCCCTGATCACGATGGATAAAATAATGTGACTGCACGTCGTATTCATAATCATCCTTTGAACAGCTCCTTTCGTTGGGAGGCTTCGTTTGGTTTACACTATGATTATACCACTTAAATTTGGTAATTAATCAAGACAAAATGGACTCAAACTGCAAATAAATACTTATCGACAATTTTTTGAGGGAGGCCCCCCTTGACGGAACTGAAAGGGGCTTCTCCCCTTCCGTTCGGTATGTCTGGATCTGCCTCTGCTTCAACCCCTCAACATTAAGGAGTAAACCAAGTAAGGTCTCCTGAGGATAGAGGCTGTCTAAAGAACGTCTATGGATACGATCGAAGGATCGCAATATGTAGATACTAAGATAGCGGTATTTACTTGTTTTCCCGTATCCTGCCGTGTTCCAACTTTTCCCAAGGTTCCGCAAAATCCGTATTTTTCAATTTCCCTGACACGAAAATCGCTGCAAAATAAAATTCCCTGACATGCCGAATTTTTGGGGGTCCCCTGGCGTTTTCCCTGATTTCCCTGATTTTCCCTGATTCCCTGACCACAAAAAAAAAAAAAAAAAAAAACTGACATTTCACGGTTTTCCTGGTTGGTAGACACCTTGGAACCAAACACAGAAAACAACTATCGTTTCAAAAAACGGACGGTGGTTTCGCCGAAACGACTTCGTCTCCGGAAGAGAGGAATTGTGAAACGCTGTTTCCAGCAAAGTTTTCACGCACGGAGGCATGAAAATCAACAAAATGAGTTGGATGAGCTCAGCGCGATGGTCAACGTCTCTAATTTCTGAAACCACTTTCCACGGACACATTTTTGCTGGTTTCAGACTTTTCTCTTCGTTCATTTTCTTCTCCCAACCGACCGGCTTGGTTTTTTCTCCATTTGAACGTATGAAAATGTAGGTATCGATTCTTAGAGGAGCCAAGGGACAAGAATCGATTATTTAGCATAGGTTTAAATGGAAGAAATCCGGTGTTGCCAAATTGCTGGATCCGTCCCTGTTTTTAACGTCATTTATATGTACCTTCCTGAAATTCCGCTAGCTGAAAACATGCAAGGGAGCCTAAGGAGGAATTCTTAGTTTACGATAGGCGAAGAAACTCGAGCGAAGATTAGGCGGAGGTCTTGACCCCCTTGTATTGATTTTTTCCAACCTAGAATTTCTTTTCGTTCTGTGACAAAGTAAAAAGCGCACACAAACAATTTCTCAACAATGTGGATCTGTAAGGCACACGAACGCGCGCACCCTTTCATGATGCGTATGATCACACACTGAAAACTGATTGAACGTTGAAAAATTGAGGAGTTAATCATGAGTGGCGGTAGCCACATCCGAGCAAGTAACCTATCCTCCAACAATTGGCAACACAGCACAGCCCGGTCGAGGCAACGACACCATAGTTACACGAACTTGGCTTATTTAGTTTTTAGTTGCGGTCTCAAAAGCTTTTTAAAGCAACGGAGCGACGGATTTCAGAAATTTTGGTGTCTAAAGATGCGTCTCGGTCCCGTCTAACGAACTGTTGAGTTTCAAGGAGGTTGATGATTTATTAAAAGAGATAATTACGCATATGTGCCTAGAAAAGCGAAAAGTATCCACTTTGACCATTTTCACGTTCTGACAAAGCTATGGAGAATACGCGACATCAGAGCCCTATATAATGTTATATCAAAAGAATTGTCATGTTTCCGTGTAGTGTGCGTTAAAGTTTCATTAAGATCCAAGGCATCCTAAGGAAAAATTGCGTCTAAACTGCTTTTCGGGTGCAATGGGCGACCCGACCTGCCGACGCTTATCATATAATTTCTCGCTTACACTATTCTGGAATGAAATTATGGTTATTTCCAGGAATCATCTTGAAGATATGAGGATTCTAAAAATTATACATAAGTTGGGGTTTACTTTTACCGTTTAGGCTGTATCTTGGACAGCATCCCGAAAATCATGAAACCCGACTTCACTAACACATACACACGGTAGAGTAACAGTGTTAGTGCTCTCTGCAGTCATCAACTCACGAGCGGAACAACAAAACAAATCACGAATGTTAGGTTAGTTCCTATTGCATGGACATCAAGAACGATCGAGACAATATGAAATCATTTGGTTTCAATGATTTCAATCCATTTACGACTTCAACGATGTTTGTGACAATCACTATTATCGTGTTTTACAACCTGGAGCAGAAGTCTATCGCCTCATTGTGAAGTGAATTCTGAATATCCAATCTTAGAACTCAAAACCTCACCATTCTATTCTCTCATTGTTCTCTCTTCATTTTTTATTCAAATCAAGCGATTTAAAGCCGCTTCACTAAAATTATGTGATCTTGAATCCATTCAAGAGTGTGAAGCTCACATTTTTCTGGCATTACAGCCTTTTTACTCCTCAAATTCTACGGATATGAGTCCATTTCGCTCAAGGTTTCTCTGAGCGATACCAAGTGTTTCTACATTTAAGATAAGTGAGATTTGTCTTTTGGTTCTTCTCTTAGCAGTTTTAAAGTAAATTTGGTATTACAGTACCTTCATCCAGTTTTGTTTCCTTGTTTAATGTTTGTTAAGAGTCTTTCTACGTGATCACTCAAGGACATACATACAGGGTGTTTCAGACCACCCGTACCAGGCCTTTTTCTCGGTTGGTTTAGGTCGCACGAAGTCGGAGACCGCGGGGTTGAATAGGGAATTGACCCCAAGGAATCCGAATTTTGTGGTCCCGAAACCCCCCCACCCCCCCTTGGGGGGTAAAGGGGGGTCACGATGCTAAGAGTCACGGTTCCCGACCGAATTGTGGATCGATCGCATCAGAATTGAAAAGCACGGAAAATTTCACGTGGAATTGACCCCTAAAAATCCAAAATCGGACCATCCAAGGCCCAAAAATGATCCCGTAAAGAGGGGGACAGTACCCCCCTCCATGATTTCTCTTTGGTCTCAAAATTGACGTAAATTCTCCAGAAAAAGAAGGTTTCCGCGGCAATCGACCTCGAGAAATCCAAATTTCGTGGTCCCGAAGCTCCTCCAGCCCCCCTTGGGAGGTAAACGGGGGGGCCCAATTTTAAAAATCGGGGCTCCTTTCCGAATCGCAAATTGATTGCATCCAAATTGAGGAGCAGAACACATTTACATCTTAAGTGACCCCTAAGAGTTCTAATTGACCCCCCTGAACGGCAGAAAGTAATCCCCTGAGGAAGGGGCCCTCGCCCCCGCCAAAAATTTCTCAGGATTCCTCTTTGGTCGCAAAATTGACGTCGATTCTCCAGAAAAAGACGGTTTCCCATGTAATCGACCCCGAGGACTCTAAATTTGATGTTCCCTGAGCTTCTCGGGGTCGATTACATGGGAAACCGTCTTTATCTGGAGAATCGACGTCAATTTTGCGACCAAAGAGGAATCCTGAGAAATTTTTGGCGGGAGCGAGGCCCCCTTCCTCAGGGGATTACTTTCTGCCGTTCAGGGGGGTCAATTAGAACTCTTAGGAGTCACTTAAGATGTAAATGTGTTCTGCTCCTCAATTTGGATGCAATCAATTTGCGATTCGGAAAGGAGCCCCGATTTTTAAAATTGGGCCCCCCCCCCGTTTATCCCCCAAGGGGGGCTGGAGGAGCTTCGGGACCACGAAATTTGGATTTCTCGAGGTCGATTACCTCGGAAACCATCTTTTTCTGGAGAATTTACGTCAATTTTGAGACCAAAGAGAAATTATGGAGGGGGGTACTGTCCCCCTCTTTACGGGATCATTTTTGGGCCTTGCATGGTCCGATTTTGGATTTTTAGGGGTCAATTCCACGTGAAATTTTCCGTGCTTTTCAATTCTGATGCGATCGATCCGCAATTCGGTCGGGAACCGTGACTTTTAGCATCGTGACCCCCCCTTTACCCCCCAAGGGGGAGTGGGGGGGTTTCGGGACCACAAAATTCGGATTCCTTGGGGTCAATTCCCTATTCAACCCCGCGGTCTCCGACTTCGTGCGACCTAAACCAACCGAGAAAAAGGCCTGGTACGGGTGGTCTGAAACACCCTGTACTTACGCTCAGGTACCAATACCATTGTTTTTCTCTCACGTCAGGATGTACTTTTAAGCATGCCAATTTACCAAAGAAACTCCTCCAGTGATAAATAATTTTAAGCTTTATTGCGAAGTGAAAACCTCAGTGCAATGTCGCTAAATTTCTCAGATAAGTCTCAGTTTAGACACGTAGAACAGACGTTCACTTTTGTCCGTTACGATCCCTGCTCTTATAGCTTCACATCTTACTTTGATCTCTGATTCATCGATTAATTGCACTTTTAGTTCCATTCATCATCAATCAGTTCAAAGCAATCTCAACGATGTATCATCAAACAATATATCAAGGAAGAAATTTTCTGCTGAAAGCTATGACGGAATTGACATTGCAACTCAACTTACGAAAGCATGAACCAGGACATAAGAATCTGTCTCAAAGTGAACATTTTTTTCAACTCATCAGGCAGTTTAGCAGGTCAGAAATCTACAGTTGATTAATTAAGGATTACCAGATTACATGCACACTGGTTTTCCAACATTTACGGTAGATAGGGATATTTTTATTACTGACGAAACAAATATATCAATGCCATGGCCAAACTGGGAAACTACTTACCGCAATCCACAAAGTTCATCCTCAAAGACTTTCAGAGTCATTTCATTTCTCTGCTGATAAATAATTCAACATAATTTCTGAAAACTGTGTAATTAATGACTTTGATTCGCAGAAAATTCTTTTCCGGGATTTTAAGCATAGTGGTCACTAACTTTTCCCTGATTTTGGAATGTCCTCTTATGACATTAGGTGTTTCAGATAAAAATTCTTTTCACAAAAATTTTAAGTTTTTACTTGACTTAATTTTAAGTGTTTAGTCTCTTTAAACTGAAAAGTCCAATTTTTTTACTGGGAGAAGGAATTTCAATGATCCGCGGCAAAACTACCTGACATATCTTCACAGTGAGGAGGGCTTAATTTCCTAACTTTTACAGAACCTGTCACCCTGCCTTTCCCTCAGAAATTCAGTGAACCAGATGAGATTCAATGAGGGTCGTTGATAACTTTACCACTAAATTGATACCGCTTAAAGGATTTTGGAGGGAACAATTTTACCTACTAACATTGTTGTCAAACAGGGTTTATTCATCAGAGCCCTGAATTGAGGAACCAAGAGAAAATAATTTGTTTTCATTTACTCCTCAAAGATGATACTGACCATGATGCAGGTCAGTACCTATGAGGACTATATAGATCTCATAAAATTTCAGTAAACCTTGTTGCTGGGGGAAAGATCTAATACACACTGAAGATAATCATCGAATAATCTACTCTTCTAAATACAGACAAAAATTACAATGAAAATGTTCATTATTTGATGAAAAATAAAGTACAAAAATTCTCAGAGTCTCAGAGGACACCAAGAATGCCAAGAAAATCTTAAAATAATTTCCTTTCACAAACAAAAATAAAAATGACACTGAACATTTCTAGCAGGGCTTCTTGATAATCAGAGAACTAAAATTTTGAGAGCTTGACACTTTTGATCGTTACAATTTTTAGATTGTTACACTATTGAGGTCTGGGAAGCTGTTGAATGCCCTGATTTCCAAACTTCTATTACTCAAGCAGCGCGCATTTCTTTAAATATCAATTCCATGGTAAAATTATTTCCATTGCATTGTAGTGTTGAGAATATTGCCTACTTACTCATTGAAGGAACACTTTTTAGAGCAATTAATTTGAAATATGTACCTACCGTAGTTGCAATTTATCATTGGATTTCCTCGTATTTCTTTTCTTTCTTCTTTTTCTTATCTTGGGATTCTACAATCGTATTTCTTTTCAGGGATATCTACAGTTGAGGAGATTTTGATTTTTAAAACTTATCTCTTTTTAAAACTAAGAGAGCGTTGAAATAATTATCACTTACCATGTATAACTTTCTGCAAAATTTGCCTCAGTTGATGCTCTCACAAGTTTAGTTGTTAAGTCAATTCAGCCATAGCTTTCTGAAGAAAATTTCTTCTTCGGTCTAACAATTAATGATTAATCGTCGAAATAGCTTTGAACTGATTAATTAAAAATGACACTCAAGGGTGTAAAAAAATAAGACGGATCCGAGAAACTTTGCTACACAGCAAGGAGATATCCACTTCATAGCTATAAGCATTAAATGGATTACATTTTGCAATTAGGAACCACCATTTCTGGTCCATTTTAGAAACAGAATACATGCTATTGGTTTCCCTATGCAGATATGTGCTTTTATGGGAGAGCCAGAGGTAATGGTTCCTTATTGCAAAATATAATTCAATTCATTCACAAGTGGGGGACTTCATTTGGTAAAATAACAGTTTTCTTGCAAAAATGAGATGATATAAACTCCAAAAAACCCAAAAACTTGGGTAAAGAGACTCCGGGCAAGTCACCATCCTCTTGCCAAAAACTTCTAAAAGCTCTTCTTTGTTCCCCTCTTCAGTGGAAAAAGAAAATATCACACTACGACAGTTTCCATTTCTGTCATAGAGTACCCCAAGCGGACCAAAGAACGGAACTCTTAGTCGTTTACACATTTACCTATTTAACAAAATCTCCAGGAGGTCACAGACAGGCTGGCAGCCCCTCATCGGACCAAAACGCACACCGTATCATTTTTTCCATGTAGGTACGTGCCTCCAAAGTACATGAAATGACTCCTTGAGGGGCGGGCAAGTTTGATTGAAATTCACGTTGTCTTCTGAAAATGAGCTAAAATTTTTACCTTGAAGAAGAAGAAAATCGAGTTATCATTTTCTTCCATACACGGTAGGTATGCCTATGAGAGGCACCTGGAACGCCTTCCAAAACTATTGATGCAACCCGCACGACTCCGATGTCAGCGGAAACTTTCTTGAAGCGTCTCCTAAGATTTTCCCCACGCAATAATCCCCTTCAAAAATGAATGATGCAACAAGCGCGTCCTGTATGACCGCGAAAGCTCCTCAGATGAGTAGTCTTTTGGTCTGGTCAGAAAAATATTCAAACTTTATTTTCCGTCTTCTCTTCTCATTTCCCGCATTGACGGAGGCGAAATTTTTTGGCAAGCATGACGCGCCCATGAGCGAGAGGTTTTAAGCTTCCTTCTTCCATTACTTGATCGGTGAAATAATTAGCTTTGAGTCCGTGTATCGGTAGATGAATATAATGTGCTTTCAGAGCTTTGCTCCTGAACTTGACTTGCGTATATGAGTAGAGATAGGTATGATAAATCTAATTTCATTTCGTAAAACTAAAATACGTCCTCTAATGAAAAAAATCTTGCAGTGGGGTAGCCGAAGGTTCAAATGTTGGTTGAAACTCCCAAAAATAAAAATACAACTACTGCTTCACCTCAGTTCGGTTGAAAATAGTCGATTGGCCTGATGAAGAAGCGCAGATTTAAATCGCGCGCCTCTTTCCACTAACTTTTAATAATCGTGCTAGTAGCACCTTTCACGATTTATTTATTATACCTGCAGCGAGCAGCGGAGATCCCGTACAATTTGGAACAAAGGAAAGTGCAATTTCGCCAGGTGTCTGTGGGAAAAGATTGTGAGGTATGGGTGAGGGGCTTCGGCTGAGATTATGACTATTAATATAGGAAATAAGAAACATCTATTCCTTGATGAGGAAGATAAAAATTGTAGCGAGAAACATGAACACTGAAGCGGGCCAACTGGCAACTCTGCTCGCTCCGAGCCACGGCACGGCTTGTCTCTCTTGGCTGGTTTTAATTCTGGCGAGCAAGTACGCATGTGAGCAGGGGCCGCTGACGTTGGAACGACGTTGTCAGTTCTCTGACAAATCCTCATTAAACAAGGGGAAAAACGGCGAATTATTCCTCCAACCGCCAATGATGGGCTGTGAACCGGCGGACGAGGAGCTAGCCCCGCTGCCAGCCCGAATCCGACCCAACAGCTCAGACTCTCTTCTCTCCGCCGCACGATGGGTTGCGGCCCGCTGGACTCGGACAAAGAGATAGGAACCCTCATAAAAGTCTCTCACTAAGAGTTCGAGGGTTGAAAATTCTCAAGAGAGGAATCTGAGGGATGCTAAAGACAACACAGGGTGAATTTTGATTGTGCCGGCGCGTTTACAGGCGAGAACTCCCGGTCGGACTTTCTGCCTCCCGGCGCGCCGCGGTGTTGATAAGATTGCGTCAACAATCCATTCTTTTAATTCGCTCGCCTACTGAAGGGAGAGGAGGTGCAAAATTGGTCTACTGCATGAGGAACTGCAAATCTCACTTCCTCCGTTGCTCACCAAACGTGGCAGCGGGAGTTTCCGTTCAGCCCAACTTCACAGCTTCGAGGACTTGACGGAATCAAGTGTCTAAATCGGCTGGCTGATGGGTCGCGCGTTTGAAGGTTGCGGACAGGATGATCGAGGGTGGATTCAACGACGGGCATGCTAAAATCATCTAGAGACAGAAAACGGTTCTTCGTTAGGTTAGAGGACGGCAAAATGCGCCGAGAAATCCCGGAAAATTCTACTTGGATGCCTCGGATCGGTTCTGAGAAGGGCTCGGCGCGTTCTCCGCCCATCGCGCTCCAATCAATAGGTATATATTCTTCGGGATTTCTGGCGGTGGTGCTTTAGATTGTTGCGTGGACACTCAAGTTCAATGGCGTAAATGAGTAATTGGCTGTGCCCCCTGTTCAAGTAAATTTAAGAGTGACAGGATTCGACTCGCGTCTCTAGATTATTGGGCTTGTTTTAAGGCCTCCCTCGTGTTATAATCCAAACAGAACAGAATGTATATAAGATATAACGATGTAGACTTTTTTACTTTTGGGCCACATTACCGAAATTGAGTGCCAGGTATCTTAATTTCAAGAATAAATGCAGACTCTGCTTGCACTCAAGGTCACAAACGGCAGGAATCGAGATCATTCCTGAAGGATTTCAAACAATTTTGAAGCCAAGGTCAGAACTTCAAATGGCTCCACAGCAGTAGCGCGAAAAAAATCGGTTCGATTGCTAGACAAACTAGGACGGCTCCATGGCTAGCGAGGGACGGTAGTTTCCTTCAAAATCGAGACCCAAGTGGTAAATATTTGTTCGAATACTCATGGAACGATCACAAGATGATGAGTTTACAATTACCAAGCAAACCCCATACTTAATACTGTGAAGTAAATAACGAACTTCCACGGAATGGCACATTCATGTTGTTGCTATTGAAGAAGAATTAACAGGGATACATTAAATAGAGTCCCTTCACACTGAGAGGACAATTCGAATCCATTTCTGATTGGTTCCCGTAGTTTAGGCCTTCGCAGGGTCACAAGCGGGAATAAAGATTACAGTTTCACCAATTGCAAAGATTATAAACCGGAATGGCCCAGGGGAATTGGAGGTGCGGCAAGGAACAAATGAAATAAGCGTCCAGCCCGCCTACAAACTAGGGGCCTCAAAGAGGCTTATCGATGGAACTGTTGACTGTTGCCTTTCAAAGATCGTCGGGCCGACGATCTAAGAGGGTGACCGATGTGTTCGGGATACATCACAGACCAGATCTTGAAATTTTCAAGGCATTCCGTGCAGAAATGGCTGAGAAATAGAAGAATTAGTGCCAGTTTGAGAGCCCCAGTTTGTCCGTGGGCTGGACGCTATACGAGTGGGAACGGAGACAAGAAATTGGGAATGGGTTGATCAACGATTAAAAAAAACGTCCGATTTGTGTAATCATTATTCCCGTTTGTGACATCCACAAGCCGCGTTCTCTCAACTCTCTCTGTAAAGGGACTCTAACATTAAAGAGGGATTGACAGCGCTGAGTAAGGCGTATTCGCGCTGAAAAGAGCTGTGTACGAAGAAATTAATTTTATTCATTTCTAAATAGTTCCTTTAACCATAAAAGATACGTTTAGATTAATGAGGGTATCGGCTCGTTTAGAAGCTACGAAAAAGGCACGAGCTCATCGAGGAGAGCGCCTTCAAAGTTCTGACTAGGCCAAAACCTATGGTCACGTTGCATGGTGGCAACGATCATGGTGTCAACAAACCAAAAATCTGATCATGGAGTCAACGATTGTTGACGTCGTGCTCAGGCAGTAAAACGCAAAAATGGGCCCTGAGCATGGTGTCAACGATCACGGTGTCAACAAACAGAAAAATATCTTCCTTATGAGTAAAATTATAAAATTAAGCGTACAGGAGAGGTCTGGGTCACGTGTAGTTGGATTAGGTTAGTTTCAGTCAGGACATAATATACGGTTAGATTAAGTAGGTAAGGTTAAAGTTATGTAGGGTAAGGTCGGGAAAGTTAAGCTCTGTGAAAGTGGGCTAGGTCTAGAAGGTGAAGTTGGGTAAGGTTAGGTAAAGTTGGGTTAGGTTAGGTTAGGTTAGGTTAGGTTAGAGTAAAAAACACAAGAAAAACAAGACTTGAAATTTGAAAGATGTTATTGAGGCAAGTTTTAAGTTTCGTTGACGTCGTGATCGTTGACACCGTGATGATTTTTCACAAGAGTCATAATTTTTTCTTTTTGGATGATCACGGTGTCAACAAAAACTTAGAAAAACTGTTTGTTGACACCATGCTACGTAATCAAACCTATCTAAAACAAGGGACCGGGCTCACACGCGCTGACTCCACAATCCACGACCACGATGCATATCCGCACGCTCGCGGCTCGCTATTGAACGGAGATGTGCGAGGGAGCCGGACGTGCATGCAGAGAGATACTCTAATGTAAACCTTACGGCGACTTCCGAGATTTCCAGGGGGCAGAGATTTTGTGGGAATGCAGGGGGACAACCCTGAGAAGAATTCTGTCCGGTGTATTAACATTTCCGCAATTGGTCGGAAATTTTCCGGACAGCAAGAATCAGCAAGCTTCCACCGTCCGAACACAAGTGAGGTTCTATAAACACCAAAGTAAACAATCCATGCTTCTGAGTCTGAGGAAACCTGGCAGCGATGAGCGAAACTGATGAACTTTTAATACAGGGTGTCTCATAAAACAGGCTGGCCAAAAATCAGTACTTTTACAGTGCCTCCTCATCAGAAAATTTCGCTTCTTTTTCGATACCTCTAATTGACGGCATTTAAAGTTTTCGCTTAAACTGCAACAAAAATGGCAAAAAATGGACATATTCCGGACCTTCTTGCGGAGTTTCCGTATTTTCGCACAGTACTTCCGGACCGCCCTTAATAAGTCGGTACTATTTCCGGCCTTGTAGACACCCTGCCATTCCTCATTGCACCTTTCGATGTACTTAGCATACAGACTAAGGAGATGTTTGCAGCTTCATCTGACGCAAAATTGACTAAAATATGATAACATGTTGTGAACATGTCTGGAAGTGCAAGATAGGTAATAGGATGGGGGGGGGGGGGGGGTTAAATTTGTCGATAAGACATTCTTGAAGCTGGCTAACAATTGAGAAAAAATAAAACGAAACTGTTCCAAAACAAAATTTGCTGAAGGTTCAAAAAACCATTTAAACACTGCGGTAGAAAGAACTAGGTACCGGTTTCGGGGTTAGGAACACAAGCACTCGCGATGCCTGTTGAAAACAGGGAGATGTGCCGAAGGATGAAAAAATAACAACATTATAATGGAACTATGATTTTGATCGTAGCTAGCCGCACAATTTTCAAGAAAATGGATGAGAAAAAGCGGGCGTTCCTAGCGATAGCATGGAGGAAATGGAAAATGTCCAAAATGCGAGGAGCTTCCTATACTTTTTTGCCTTTAGAGCGGATGAGCGGGATGAGCGGGATGAGCGGGTGCTAAGAGGGAGCGAGGGAGTTGGGGCGGATTGGGTTGGCGTTGGCGTTAGGGGAGCGGGGGCCCGGAGCCGGGTAAGGGCGGTTCCGCGTCCTCGTCCTCGTTGCTCGTCCGCTTGGGACGGGTAAAGCGTTCCACAGTGCGGGCGCGGCTTCTCTCCCTTTTCCTGGCTTCGACTCGACTCGGGTTCCCTATCTCCTTCTCCCGACACTCGACCCTCCTCGTCGGCTCCGGGCTCGGCTAGCACACCCGCCTGCCCGCGCGCCGCGCTCACCGCCTCGCCGAGCTCGACCCGGCTCCGCTCTCGGCTCGGGCCTCCAACGGCAGCGTTATTAATCGCAACGTAATTTCTCATTCTCAGCGTTTTCGTTCCCAGCCAGCACCGTCGACCGTCGACCATGCACCAGTCTCCGCCGCACTGTTTTTTTCCTTTCCCCCGTTCGTTGCTTTTCGCCGTCCCCGCGCACAGCTTTCCGCCCCCTCCTCGTCCCCAAGCGCTAACTTCGAAAACCCCCGCTAAATTTCAACTTGCCCCGAAATAACGTTCCGCGCTCACCGCCACCATCACCCACTGCAGCCTTTCAACAAATTTTCACATTTTCCTCGCTAAAACCCCGAAGGAGTGACAAATGAACCACAAGTGGCAAGAATCCTTGAATGCTCTTTCCTTATTTTTCCCTGATTTGCAGGAGCTAATTCCCTGGCGAGAAACCGAAGCTCTCTCCTACTTCTCCTAGATTTTCTTGGGAAAAACCATAAAAATCTCCCGAATTCCAATTATGAATATTAGAAATTTTTCATTGCTCTGCCGATTCTTTGGCGCACATTCAAATGTTGAATTCCAAAAGCGTTCCTCATGCTTATATCATGTGGTCAAATTGGTACTCAAATAAGTCATTCAGGAGGTCAATAATAGGGGCTTAGTTGTAACATCATGCAACTCATTAATAAGTCATAACATTTCCGAAGAATTTGGACGCGAAACAACTCTATAAGTCGGAGGAAAAGATTTTCGGTTTCAGGCACGGATTCCCTGACATCTCCTGAGAATTTTCATTCCACGGTGACTCGCAGTCATTCCCATTATTCACAGCCCTAGACCCCAAGAAAACCTCATTGTGGTTATAATTCGGATTTGAATACCTATGTAGGGAGAGTTGCGCAAGCCTATAATTTTGGAGGTTAGGATTCGTAAGGTCACGGAGCTTTTGGGGCCCGAAGGAGCAGACAATCTATGAACTCAAACCAACGTTCTAGAAACTGTAGATAGAAGGATCCTAGGTATGCTACGCCAACAGTGAAATTCGTAACACACCAGGGGCAACAATGAGGTTAGGACGAAGATAGTCGGTTTCTACGGCTTCTTATGGGACTGTTGCTGAATATGGACTCATATCAAATTTCGAACAAACTGTTTGAAAATTTGTGTCCAGATATGGAACTTAGCCATTCATCAAGTGAGTTTCCGATGAAAGTTTTAACGTTAAATGATTTATTGTAAAAACTCCTGTAAGATCACTTGTATTTGAGGTTATGACGAAGATAGCGATTGGTCATTTCCACTCCCCGCCCGCCAATCGAACGACCGCTCCATGTGTGTCACGTTTGTTCGTAGGCCACCACCGATCTACAGTTTCTACAGGGTGTCACGAACAAATTTCGTTTTTTTGAACTTTTCCCGAACTTTGGGGACTTGCCAACGTGATTTTGAACTGATTTTGACCCTACTAAGATAATGTGGAGGCAAATCTAGGGGAAATTGGCTTATTTTGCGGGGAAATTAAATGACTTTTGAGCTGACGTATTTCGGGGTCCGAACCCCCCCTTAAAATTAGTTCGAAGTGATTTCTGAAATTTTTAATTAAAAGCGAACACTATTTGGTAAATTTTCCCGTTTTATTTTTTTCTTTACAATAATGTGAACCGGAGTTATGATTTTTTTGAAAATAGGTTTTTGACCTTTGACCTATCATAACTCGGTCAAAAATTAAGATATTGATCTGTAGTTTGCGCCAAAATTCTTAGTTTTTTATGCTCTTTCGAATGAGGTATCAGAAGATAGGGGTTACCATTTGAAAAAAAAAAAGTTGGGGGCCCCCGCCCCCTCTGAGGGGGGACCAAAATGTTTACCCCCCTCCCCCCAAATGGTCCCCTCTGAGATAGGAACATTTCCAAAGTTTCATTTTTCTACCTCAAACCGTTTAAAAGTTAGAGGGGGGGGGGGGAGCTGGACTTTTGGTACACCCTGTATATCGTTGACTCAAACCATCCGAAATTAATTATTATTACAATGGAACTTCTTGCATGTGTGGTGGCGACAAGCCACCTGCTTCTCCGATCAGGACAGATCATTGGCTACATTTCGCAGGGGTCTCATCTTTTCGCTTCTGCGCACTCCGTACCCGTCAGTACTCGGGACGCATCACCTCGCGGGCCGGCCGGCTCGCCCTCTCCAAGGACCACCACGCGTCAGAGCAGTTCAGAAGTCAAGATGGAAACTGTAATTCCTACGATAGAAAATAGGTTGAAAACATTCGATGAAACCAATGGCATTTTTGTCTTTACGCAAGAGCGAGATTCTGAGCTAACCTGAATCTACAGTTTTATCAGCTTTGTTCGGACTGGTAAACACGGATGAAACTCCAGAGTAAAGAGTGGACCGAGACATAAGTTCTGATTACATGACGGATACAATTTACTCTGGCTTCATCAGCAAACAGAGGCTGCAGCTCCTCACTTAGTTCGTACAGACATCGATTGTCTTGCGACATCACACTTTTCATTTGAAGCGTTGAAATGCATGAGGAAGCGCATGTTTCGATCACGCCACGTCAAAAGTCAAGATAAACCGAATTTTTGTGGACGGGGGCAAGCACCCAGTAGAGTCACTGCATAGGGAAAGGATGTCCATGTCCAAGCAAGGAGCTCTCAGGGCCGAAAAGGACCATATCCAGGGGAGGGCATAGGAGGGTGCGCCGTGCGCCCCTCCAGTTCGTTCGGGAAAAAGAGGGAAAAAATGGGAAGAAGGAGAGAAAGAGGGAACGGAGAAAAGAAGAAGAAAGAACGCCTACATTTGGTAATTATTCAGGACAAAACAATCTGCATATTTGATACTTAAAAATTTCGAAGATTTTCGGGGGGACACCACGGGCCCCCTTACGGCCCCCATTCGAATCGTCTGGACCCACCTGTGGAAAGAACTTTCCCACACGAAAAGCACTAGAAAAAAACCCGCAGTCAGTCGTCAAACTCCAATGTACAACCAAGATGGTCAAGAATGCTGATGAATGAGTAGCTTTGCGCAAAACCGGGGAATACAAAAGAAAAAAATTGAAAAACTCTTGAAGAAGGACTGGTCCTTCTTTTACTCAATTTTTTGCCGCAAATTGGTGGCAGCATTATTAGACAACTTCACCTGTAACACCAGAGCAGGTGTAACATCGTTGATATTGCCGTTACACTATTTAGCAGGCTAAGAGCAGGTCACATAATTCAATCAAATGGATCCTGTAACATGAGCTAAGATGCTGTAGTTTGTGATGACGGAACCCTATCATGCGGCATGTGAAGGTGGAAGATAGGCAAAACGCAAGACGAGCGATGCACGGATTGAAGGCGCTCTGTGAGTTGACGCTAAGTAGTCAAACACGCAATAATCCGGGCGGCACCCGATTCCCTCCCGGATCCGATTCCCTCCCGCTAATGACCGCTGGCCAAGTCCGTTTCCGATTCCCTCCCGCTAATGACCTCCAATAAAATGAAGCGGCAACGTCGCATTAATCATTCAACTTACCATTTCCAGAGAGGTGCGCTGTTTCCCGTGAGTGTTTCAGGAAAATTAGTGTATATTCACAAAATTATGATGATTTGATGAAGAAAGTGGGCTAGGTTGATAGAAAGTTCCCAAAGTCTGTTTCATATGTATGCATGAAACAAAATTTGAGAACCCTCTCCCCCTTCTTAGAATTTTTACTTTCTCGTTACGTCGTGATGATCGTGATACGCCCTGAGCAGCGACGAAATGACCATACTCTGTCTCGAGTCTACAAAGGTTGTCAACAACTCTACTGAACCTAATAAAGGAGGCGGTGGAAATGAGGCCGCATCAGCGGAATCGCGAGGCGGCCGAGTCACCATGCACCACTCACCGGTCATCACCGAGTGCTGAGGCCCGGGCCGTCGGCGTCGGTGGCCAGAACCTGAGACAACAGAACCGCCGGATGTGCAAGCTCTCCCCGAGTCACATCCACAATCCGCATCCCGAGCAAAATGCTGATGATAGTTGCTGATACATAACTCAACCGAGGAGGTCCCAGCCCCAGCCGGCCGCAGCAGCCGCCCAACTATGTCCGCCGTCCAACTCACGATCCCCGAACCGCTAAAAGTTGCGCCCGGGCCAAACGCCTGCATGCCCGCGGCTCTTACGCCAAGTGTAGTTGGCATAAATGCTTACCCGCTTCTTTCACCGTAGACCGAGTTTGCTGTAGAGTCGTTTCTAGATGGAGTGCGGACACGTCGAAATATGGATCTCTTGGGGCCCAAAAGGGCAGCCAACCGACAAACACGAAAAACACTAGAAAAATACCTCTGTCGATCGTCACATTTACATTCTGATGAAGAGCCAAGGTTTTCATCACCCTCCAATTCTCCAGAAAAGCCGATTATACCCTAAAAAACGGACATTTTGGTGTTTCCACGACTATTTCGTTGGACGGTGGCCGGTGGAGGGTGACGGAAAAAACAGAGGTTATATACGGATTCAGCGCCTCCAAATACGTGAGGATCATTTTATTTCATCCGGGAAAGTTTTTGTATTATATACATATATATATATTTTTTTTGGGGGGGGGGGGGGGATCGAACAGAATGCTATTGCCACGGAGTATCAGGAACGCTCTAACCAAAATGGTGACCGAATATGGCCCTTACATGCACCTAATCAAACCCATTTGGCATGAAATGTTTTCGTTTTCAGTTTGTTTTTTTTTTTTTTTTTTTTTTTTTTTTTTTTTTTTTGAAGGGGGGGGGGGGCGGCGGGGTGATTTGCGACCTCGATAACAAATACCTAGAGTGTTTACTCCTCTCTGCGTCGCATTTGACGTTTTGGCCACTGAAGAACCAAAATTGGCCGCCACCGTAAATTTTGGGTAATTACTGGGGTCGAGGGGTCTGTTTGACAATTTCTTTTGGGATCTACGACCCAAAAAACATGAGAATCGACAACCCTCTCGGTGTTGTAAGCCGTTTTACAAAGATCATAATTTTCAGCCGCCATTTTTACCACCAACTTATTCTTGGGAGCTTGAAATCAAAATCGGAGAATCCAGCAAATATGTTCTCTTTCTAGGGACCAACAGGCAGAGATTAAATCATGGTGACAACTTCCACATCACGAACGTACACACGAGACGAACATACATGCCCCTTGACTGTAATAAATCGCCTTTTCCCGTCATTTTTTTTTTTCTTTTTCTTTTAAGGCATTTCCGACCGGTTTTCATTTCCGTTTAGATCCGTGACCCATCGATGCACGTTGTGTGCAAGTGTTGAGCACTCGAAAGTATACACCTTACGGTTGAAGTAGAGAGAGAAAATACGAAATTGCATTGGGTATCCATGAAATGAATCGGTTACCGTGTGAAAATCGTCTTTTGCGTCAATTTTGAGCATTTTCGGTCGGGTTCCAGTCTCCATCGGACCGTAAATCGATCGGTATAAGTACGAAAATGTTCGTAGTCTAATTTTATACATCTGAAGGTTGACCTGGGGAAACAATATCGATGGTTGACACATTTTTTTCGAGATATTTGGATTGACATACATAGAATCGGTTTTTTTAAGATAATTTTTTACCTTTTATAGCCTATTTAAATTTTCTTAGGCCCTTAACTGTCCGATAGCAATTGATTGAAGTACATCAACCAAAAGTATAATATCCTAAGCTTGACGTAGGGGGAAAAAAATAAAAAAAATCGGAGCGACTGATTTTTTTTTTTTTTTTTTTTTTTTTTTTTTTTGGATAATTCAGTTTGGACACTGATAAGCAAGAAAATAGCAAATTTTGAAAAACCCTAAATTACGGTCATTTAAATTATTTTTTGCTCGATTCCGATGGCATATTAGTATTAGAATCTACATAATGAGTTGGTCTAGGAACACTTTTTGTGAGTAATTTGGATTTATCCAGAGTCTCGCTAAGGTGAGTTAAAGAAAGGGAATTCGAGAAAATGAGAATCACTAAAAACCGGGCTTTTATGAAAATCGCTAAAATGCATTCCATGTTTGGGGGTCGATATCTCGCGAACGAGGCGTCGAATGGGAAAACCCTTCAAAGTAGTTTGTTAGAATGATATAAAGACTCCGTATATCAATTTTCAACCAAATCGAAGGAGGTCGGGTCCCGGGCCTGGTTGAGTTGACTTGGAATGACCCAAATGTTAGCGGTATCTATACTATGAGCTCCAAGACCTCCTAATTTTGCGTAACTGGTAACGCTTAGTAAAAATAGGGCCGCGAAGCGCCCCATTGATGGCGCGGAACGCCTTCAAGGGGTTGGACCGCGAAGCGGCCAGGGAGCGTAGCCCCCTGGTATTCTGCTAATGGAGAAGAACAATCAAAGTTCAAGAGATTGAGTTGTCAAGTTTCCTGAAGAAAAATACTTACAGAACGATAGTAAGTCTGCAACGTCCCAAACGGAGATACGTGGTTTTACCCTTTGACCACCGAATAGTTGAAAAGAGTCGATGCCAGTGCGTAGAGCAACAGTGCGCGCGCAGCGGCGACGCGACGATTGAGACTAGGATGATGAGCTGATAAGAGCGGCGCTCATATATTTTTTTCTTTTCAGTGGACACGTCGCGTCGTATCAAAGAAACGCTCGACGAAATTCCGTAAGGACTGTAGGGCTCTTCAGATTGATTATCGGCTGATTACGGTCTGGAGTCGGTCTGCATGCACCATGCATGGTGCTCTCTCGTGGAGCCTACCCTTCAATTTATTTTTCGAGCTGGCTGAAGGGCTGATCGATAAGCTTCCTGAAACCCCCTACAGGGCGAATAGATTCTTCTTTAAATTGGATTTTCATGGGATCACAACATTTCAGTCTGCTAAATTGTAGGAGCGGACCCACCTTCTCCTTCATTGCCGGGCATAAAGCACAGAAATGGAAAGAAAGAGAAGGAAGTTGTGCAGTAAAACAAAAGTATGCGCCGCGCCAATGCAATTTGACTGAATTTTGCGATAAGGAACTACTATTTGGAATTAATTCACAGAATCACGTATCTGCATGCATAGGGGAGCTGTTTGCATATACGAGGAGGGACCTAAAAAAAAAATTTGAATTTGTTTAACTTGGCAATAGTGGATAATATCCGCGTGTTGCCGCTAGGAGATGTAACTAGGAGCTATGAAGAGATATTAGGCCACATTTTAACGTCGTAGCACATTTTGTTTCCGTTTGGCGAGCCCTCACGTAAGGGAAGTTCGCTGAGCTCGTCGTTTTTGAAAATTGGTGATTTCCACAGACAATGCGCGGCTGACTCTGTCAATTTTTGGAGTAAATCTTACCGGGAACACGCTTTATCTATGACATTAGTGAGAAAATATTTTCCTTCATTATAAAGTGTGATTTATTGTTCCAGCGTCGGCTGGAAGCCAAGCGGCAGTCACCTGCTTGAACGCTAAATAGGGGATCAATTCGGCCACAACGCTTTTTAGGCCCAAATTTTTCACAGCAATGTTTTGAATATTTTTGTATTACATTCAAGTGATATCTGCTAGTTAATTAAATTATCTTTAACCATTTTCACCCACAAAAATGCGAATTTTTTCATGTTTTCATTGGCTCTAGCCAATGGCGATGGTGGTTTAGAGTCGGCTCTGTTCGGACAGGGGTTTTGGAAGAAAGCGAAAAACCGTAATTACACTGAAGTTTTAGATGTAATGAGGCTTGTCCATCAGAGGCAGCACTTCAAAAGTTAAACAGAGAAAGCCGTGTTTTTATGAAGTAAGAGAGAAAAATATGAGCGCTACGTGTTGGTACGGGAATGGACACATCTTCAAAAACGACGAACTCGCTAAACAACCCCCTCAACCAAGTCTCGCCAAAATGAAAGAAAATGTGCTCCGACGTTGAAATCTGGATCAGTGATTCTTCATAGCTCCTAGTTACACCTTCTAGCGGTAGAGCCCAAATATTTTCCAGCGTTGCCAAGTTACAGCAAAATTCCGGTTTTATGGGGTCCCTCCTCGCACATTGTTCCTAAAAGGGCCATAAATGATAGTTCTTTGTTTCGGAATTAAGTCCAGATGCTGTGTACTTAGATGAGTGAATGAGAGTGGCGAAAAAAAAACGAAATTATTATAATTTGTGTTTCGTTTTTACTTTTCCTTATCGTCGGACGTAGATATATCTTTGGAGATGAAGAAACTTGAATGCATTTTGCATTACGAGCGGTGATATCAGTCAGTTATTACTCCTCTCATTAAATTTAGAAGATGTGAGGCAGCAAGCTTAAAATCAGGGGCGTAGAAAAAAACTTCCTAGGAAAAGAATTGCCATGAAATACTTGGATTTTAATGTACCTAATTGGATGATATTGTGCGTTGGATTTATTTTGTTAATATGATGAATCAAATGGTCGCTGAAGAAAATTGATGCGATTACCAAAAAGGACGCCGTACCGAGCAAGTGGAAATTAATGCTTGACGTAAGGGGTGCGATTCCCCCCCCCCCCCCCCAAGGTTTTCAGATTTTCAACTTTTGAGGAATAAAACGACTTGGGCAGACATCCAAAAATACTTCAGAAATCAAAGTTAACTTCGATCATCGCGAAAAAATTGCTGGGGGTTAGAGCAATCTACAATGCTACATTTGAACACACTTTAGATGCCATTCACGCACACAATGATACGGGACGAGACTCCCATCCATGACGACACCGGAGACTTTCTAGATGTTTTCTATTGGTGGATATAGCTTCTCCTGTTTCCTCCAAATTGAAAACTCGGTTGGAAAGATAAACGTTGCTCGAAAAAAAACTCACTATCAGACGGTCGCTGAGAGCTGCAAGCCAGAAGTGGCTTTCTGAGTCGTCGGAGACATGTGGTTTTGCGAGACGCCTTCTCAAAACAGGTTATTAATTCATCGCTGCCTGTTACACAAATGATGGGGCTCTGTAAGATTACGTTGGGTTTTTAGCCTAAGCCGAGCTGCTGTGCAAAAACCACCCGCACTCACGGTTTCCGCTGGTTTCTTAGTAGACGAGGAAAAACTTTAAACTACAGAAAAAACTCCTGAATTTTTACAAAATATTTCGACTGAGAGCAAGCACCGAATGAAACCTACAACCTTCCAGAATAAGTTATCGACGATCCGATGAAAGCAAAATACTGGGAGTTAATAACGAAACAGAAGAACGTGTAAGTTGACAGGAAGATCTGCAGGAAGTCGACTAAAATTTCATTTAGGATTTTTTCTCTGATTTGTTTGCGAATTGATTGTCTCTTGTTTCATTTTGCAAAACAACATGGTTAGTGAATAGAATAAAATGCTTCATTTCTGCCCGTGGATAACTGCATGTAGTTTTTTTAAAAAAATGCTTAACGCGTTCGGAATCAGGCCCGCCACATCCCATCTCGGGCCCTGGTACCAATTTTCTGGCCCGGGCCCCTAGCCTATGGAGGGGGGGGGGGGGGGGGGTCCGGGGGGGCCTCCCCCGGGAAATTTTTGAAATTTTAAATCTATTTGGACGCATTATGAAGCTCTTATGATTGAGATTTTCCATAAATTTCTGCAGAATAATTACGCCTTTTTGTTTACTTTCAGCACCAAAAACTTTCGAATTGTTGCAATCAAAACATCTATAAATTTTTTTTTGAGGAGGCAGATGATAATTTTCAATTCTATGGGGAGCCGGGCCCCCCTGGACTCCCCTTTCGTACGTCTATGGCAAGGGAGTTAAGCCATTGAAGTCGAGGATGCCCAGAAAGGAGCCTCTTAGCATCCGACAACGGAAGAAAATGAAACACAGTTACTAAAAATATCATTCTGCATATACTCAAAATCTTGAAAATCTCTAAAAAAGTGAGAAAAATTTTATAGTGCCCTAGCGTGTTTTTGAAACTTTATTCACCTTTTGCGGAATTTTTAGGGTAATTTTTTCACTTTTTCCTACGAGACAAGGGTTACACATGAATTCGTAGTGGTTTGTCACCTGCGTCACGGGCCCCTCCAGGGCCCGGGCCCCGGTACCAAGGACCCAGTATCCCCCCCCTTGTGGCGGGCCTGTTCGGAATGCCGTTATCTACAACGACTTTCCTCATATATTTCCCGGTTTTTAATGACGGTATGCACCCTGTCTGAAGGGAGCAACCTGCTACCTGCCGATTTATGAAATTTGTGTTGGCGCGACAATACGTCGAAAATCTACGTAAACAGGGTGATCCAAAAGTCCCTTCCACCCCCTCTAACTTTTTACCTAATTGAGATAAAGATTTGAAACTTGGGGGATATTCCTAAGTCAAAGGGAGCTACTTTTTGGCCCCCCTAAAATTTTCAGGGGGGCCCCCAACTTTTAAATTTTAAATGGGAAGACCCCCTTTGTGATAGCTCGTTCGAAAGAGTATAAAGAAAGAAAACTTTTCGCGCAAACCCGAAGTCGATATCTCAAACCGTTTCAAAATGGCGGCCGGTTAAAGTTCCAAATGGCCGAAAACTCACACCGGTTGTTTGTAGATGGATTCGCGCGAAATTCGGTGCCTAGCGGTATTTTGACACGAGAAAAACAAATTTGACGTTAGATTTTCAAAAAAACCGAAATCTCAAAAATGGCCGCTGGTTAAAGTTCAAAATGGCCGAAAATTGCCACCTCGGTTTTTTGCTGATAGATTTGACTAAAACTTGGAATTTGAGGGTATTTTGGCATAAGATTAACACTTTTGAACTTAAAGCCGCTGGTTAGAGTTCAAAATGACCAAAAATTGATTTTTTTAGAAATCTAAGTTCAAATTTGTTTATCTCATGCCAAAATACCCTCAAATTTCAAGTTTTAGGCAAATCCATCAGGAAAAAACCAAGGTGAAAATTTTCGGCCATTTTAAACTTTAACCGGCGGCCATTTTCGAAATTTTGGTTTTTTTTTTTAAATCAAATGTCAAATTCGTTTTTCTCGTGTCAAAATACCTCTACTTACCGATTTTCGCGCAAATCGATCGACAAATAACCGGTGTGAATTTTCGGCCATTTTGAACTTTAACCAGCCGCCATTTTGAAACGGTTTGAGATATTGACTTCGGGTTTGCGCGAAAAGTTTTCTTTTTTCATGCTTTTTCGAACGAGCTATCACAAAAGGGGTCTTCTCATTTGAAAATTTGAAGTTGGGGGCCGTTGCCCCTCAAGGGGGGGCCCCCTGAACATTTTTGGGGGGCCAAAAAGTAGCTCCCTTTGACCTATGAATATCCCCCAAGTTTCAAATCTTTACTTCAATTAGGTAAAAAGTTAGAGGGGGTGGAAGGGACTTTTGGATCACCCTGTATACTACACAGCACAGATAGGGCAATATCTTGTCTTCTCTTGCCGACCAAGCCAGGAACGGTTTCAACTAATGGCCTCCGAGGCGGATCCAGCAGGTTGGCAACAATGAAATTCTTCCAATTCAGCCGTGCTGAAAAATCGATTCGTGTTGAAGCACCTGGCTCCTCTGAGAATCGATTCATTATAATAGGCTTAAATGGAGAGAAAACAATGATGCCAACTTGCTGGATCCACCAGTGAATGGAGCAGAACTGAGCAGAAAGGAGCAACTGACATACATTTTCTTGAGCAAATAAGTAAGTGCTGCTTTAATCATGCTTATCCACTCGATCAGTTTCGGCTAGACTCGGATCAAATCAAACTCGGTTTGACAAACTGACCAGATTCTAATGCGACTTGAGCACAGGTTGTCAGCACCGAGTGATTCTCCGTTTTCCCTGAGACCGCAACCGAGTAACGTTTATCCTCCTTTGAATTCTATCACGTGAATAGTAAAGTGGGTCCAAAGCCCAAAGCGATCGGATAAGCTCATGTAGTGAGCGGGTCCAGCGCCGGAGAGTCCGCTCCGCACAGCGAACGGGAGCCCGGGAGCGGACGAAGAGGCCACGAGTCGGTGTCGGCCAAGACTCGAGTGCCCAGTTAGACCGATAGCGGGAAGCCGAGCCTCTAGCAGACCGATTTGGACTGGCGGCCGGCGGCATCGGGGAGGCAAAAGAGCGGCGAATGCACCGCACGCGGCGGCGGGCGGGCGGAAACTGGAAATGAGTTATGAATGAAATCGGGAAATCGGAACTACGACCACGAAAATACGCGAGAGTAAAGGAGTAAGCGCCATGAATGGGAGATGAAGCGCGCCGCGCCTCGCCGCCGCCAGCCGCGTGGAGCATGTAAGTTCTCGGGAAAGTAAATAAAGTGCTCGCAACTCTGATCAACATCAACAATGACAATGGGACGTCAAACGGGCCGGGGGTCGGGGTCGAGGGGAGGGAAGGAGGGGGGATGCGCGCGTGGCGCGCCGAGCGGCGATCCCGCGAAGATCCGCTAGAAGTGCCCCTATCAGTTCGGGGCCGGGCTCCTTATCACCCGTTTAACCACTGGCTCTTGATCGAGTGTGTTTTTATCAAAATAACCTCACATTATGCACGTTTCTTCGCGGACTTGCCCGGCGCGACCGCGTCCGCCGCGGCAGGTCCCGCGCTCTTCCGGCCTCCGGGCGCAGCGGCGCATGTTCCCTTCCACCCTTTCTCGGAGGGCGCTTTCTGTCTCCACTTCGGTCAACAATCCGCACGCTTCCAACCTCATCGATTGTCGTTGAGGTGCGTCGGTAATTTCAACCTGCCGGCGAGCGGTGAATGCCGCGCCGAGGTCCCCGTGCCGGCCGCGGTCTCGAGCGGCTCCGTCATCCTCCTTCACCAGCTGCAACGGCCAAAGTAAAGGCGCAACCAGAGACATAAAAACGCTGCGCTAGAAGAAAAAAATGACGCAACCTCTCCGATTGGCTGCGTACTTAATTGGGACAAGTTTGAAATTAAAATAAAGTGATGGCATCGGAATAATATTGCGTAAATTAAGTATTCTAGGTTCATTTTTGCTCAAATTCACTTACCCACATATATTTGTTTACTTCAGATTATTTATGGTCCGGCATCGACCGATTAATCTCATTTGGGAGTAACGATCATCTACGACTGAAACGGCCTGTTTGAACCGACAGGACCACCATGAGCAAAAGAAAAACTAACTCTACCTGAGATCCTTGCTTGTTACAGAGCCCAAGTAGGTTTATTTTAAAAAGTCACCCTCCCAACTTTATTCATTTGTTCGTTTTAAGCATTTAAAACGAGTTTAGAGCAAGAAATGTGCAAAAATCAAGAGGACAAGTTCAAATCAAATTTCCGTTTGCCGCCGTGGATTCCCGCGGTTACTTACACACACACAAACGAAGAGCGCCAGGGCTGCATCACTTGTCACTTCACCCCCGTGTTAGTACAAAATACGAGTGCTCCGTCTTTATGTCTTTGGGCGCAACGAACAGAAGGCTTCTTTTTTAGCCACCGCTCAGTTCATCTACTTCCTTCACGGGCTTATCAAACATGACATGCTGTAGTGAATTCAATACTTGCATATATGTACCTTGAAGGATGTTAAAGGGTGCTCATGTCTAACTCGAATGTAAAACCATTGCCTTTCTTTTTATTTCTTCGCTTCCTCCCTTTCAATCCCCTTCAATCGTTGCTCAAGGATGGAACACCCTTATGAATTACCCGTAAATTGTGAGGCATGAACCGACATGCAGATTTCCTCGGCCACACACGTATGTGCGTGTATGCTTTACATGACATTAAGTCCATGAAACTCGACTCAGACTTAAAATGTGTCCATCTCCATCACGAAGTTTTTTTAGTACTTATTAATGTGGCGCACACAAAACCATATTTCTCGGGTTCATTGACAAAGTTCCAGGCCGAAAAATTTGAGGGGCGAATTAGTCAGTTTGATCAATATTTAGGGGCTCAAAGGAGTTTTCTGGGGGCCAAATGGCTTTTTTCGAAAATATGTATAATCTGGAGATACCGGATGGCTTCAAGCACCTTAAAAATGGACTTTCCTGGGACAGAACACTTTGCATAGCTTTTCTCTACTCTATTGAATCCTCAAGGGGTCCCTGGTAGCTGATAGTATGCATTAAAAAAGTTTGTCAAAATTCCAGCATTTCCATAGCCCTCTGATGGCGGATATTTCGGTGCCAAAAAGAAATTATGCGCAGTATGTGGGTGGCACCTGTCGACTTCGAAAACTGCTCATTGAGCGATGCAGGCAGCAGAGACGAACCTATGTATTTCAAGATAAACCACTTCACTATACAAAAACTCTCTCTCTCTCCTCTCTCTCTTCAAGTGCCAGGGCAATGAAAGGACGGTTTACTCCTAGAACTGGAAAAAAATAGACAAATTTTACAATTACATCGGAAAATGGCACCATTTAACACAGCATTAAGTGCTAACAAATGGGCCAACTGATGATTGATGCATTCAGGTTGATGTGACAATTGTCCATTCTTTTCTTTCCCCAGTGCTCGAAAAATGCGTAAAATGTATTGCTAAGAAGCCGAGGGGCTGATTAAAACACTCGATACTAAAGTATCCAAAAATTTTAAGAAGAGGGCACTCAACACTCCGATCTCACCACTCAACCTTCAGAACCATAGTTCACTTAGAAATATAAGTGACGCTCGACTTGATTGCCCGACTGAAATGGGTTAAAGTACCTAATACTAAGACCAAAAGCAATGAGGATCATTGCTTTGATCATGAGATTTCACGTCTACCGTCGCTACTGGCTACTCGGTAATCACTACCAAAAACTGCGCTACGAATCCATTATCAAAGAGAGTCACATGAACTGCAGTGAATCGATCTAGCCTGGCACCTCATACTTTTGGCTCCAAAATTTAAAGACATCTACAAGGTTACTTCAGATTTATTAGAAAGATGAAGAAAAAAAATGATGCAGACGTATTCAATGATATCCCTGTCGGGCCACGTCACACATGGGGAAACTCGCGTTGCCTGTACTGAAAAATGAAGGCTAACTGCCTGGGTTAAAGCTCCTTTACGTGTCCGATAAAAGACATTTCAGAGATGTTTTAGAGTAGCCATGACGTCCGCAAGTGACACCCCTTTCTGGCCACGTGGGAACACGTCATGCCTCTACTGAAATATAAACAAACTGACGAAGATCCCCTTTCCAAGCTCAAAGGATATTTTCCCACTGTCACTACTACTGCTTAGTCATCACTACCAAAAAACACGCTTTGAAATATAGATTTAACGGGATATTGGACTCACTGTGACAAGGGGTCAATTCATAAAGTAGGTACATAGGGGCCGTCCACAAATTACGTAAGGCACTTAGAGGGGGGGGGGGGGGGGGGGGGCTAAGCCTTATGTAAGCCAACGCTTATAATCGAGGGGAAAAAACTTTTGTACACTGGCCTGGCCGAAATTATGTTAATTTAAAGACTGACCGGTCCAAATTTCGTTTTTTTAGACGTTTAATGTTTTTCTGTTAAAATGTAATTTTTTCTGAACTTTTTGAATTTAAAAACAGGTTATTCTTTCAATACACCTGTTATGATCCTTTATGATCTCCTACCAGCGATTAGTAAGTAATGTATAAAACAATACCGATTTGTTTCAACACCATTTTTTCATCAAATTATGCATTAAAACGATAGGGGGGGGGGGGGGGGTCCTGGCCAGCCTTACGTAATTATTTAGGGGAGGAGGGGGGTCAAAAAGAGGAAAAAGTGCCTTACGTAATTTGTGGACTGCTCGATACGCTGATGACGGCGTGGTCAAAATGCATACCATCACCGGGCTACGTAAGTACCCTTACTTGCGTCCTTGATTTACCAGGTTGCCCTTTACATAATGGTGGGGAAGGAAACTTGTGAAAATACTAATTCACCCTCATAACACAAGGTAAATAACAATAAATAAAAATTGCCAAGAGGCCACACACAGCCGGCAAGTACTGGAAGTAGATTGGGGGGGGGGGGGGGGGGGGGGGTCGAAAAAACATCAACTTTCGAATTTCAAAATTGTTCAGGGGGGAAAAGTTGCGCCTAGGTATCGTACTTAAGTATGCTACAGCATTCTTGGGGAAAAAAATGTCTCGGGTGCGGAAAAAAATCACTTGATTCAAGCTGTTTTCCCAATTCCATCGCACTGTTTCAGCATTCTAGAAATCAGCTAGAGCCCTCCTTTTACGAGTATTGACTCACTATTAGTAGTCTTTTAGGGTAGGTATGCTAATTAGTTTTTGGATCAACATATTATGTGTGCCCCCATATGACCTCAAGGTGATTCGTCAGGCTCAAGTGACGTGGTCGAACTGGCATGCGATTATCGCATCTTATAGGTCAAAAATCTCGACAGATTTTGAATTTTCAGCAAAAAAAAAGGACGATAGCCCCTGCGCATGAGTCTAAAGAATCATTCTGAACCCACAAATCGGCAAAATTCAGAGAAATGAAAGCAGGATAGTGTTTGGATCAAAACCTCGCATTTGATACAGAAATCGATAGCTGAATCGAATGCGAGGTTTTTTCCCAAACACTATCCTGCTTTCATTTCTCTGAATTTTGCCGATTTGTGGGTTCAGAATGATTCTTTAGACTCATGCGCAGGGGCTATCATCCTTTTGTTTGCTGAAAATTCAAAATCTGTCGAGATTTTTGACCGAAAAGATGCGATATATCGCATGCCAGTTCGACAACGTCACTTGGGCTTGACGAATCACCGGATTCAACAGACCAAGATTCAACACTTTCCGCTTTGTTCAATTTTCCGGTAAATTTGAAATTCCCACCATTTATCATTAGCGGGAATTTCGAATTTTGCCCCCTTCCTAAGACCTCTGACCTACTCTAATATAAAAAAAAACCTGGGTCCAATTTATGAAATCTGATTAGAGCGGTTGTAAATAGTGTAGAAGATATTTTGCTGGGGGATGTTTTCGTGCCCCTGTGGAGCCCTTACCAAGGTAGAAAAACACGATTCTCAACTTCTCAGCGATTTTTGCCGATATTTTGTAGCTTGGCAACAACGCAAAAATGTAGCCATTAATTTTGAAAGACTCTTTTCATGCAGAATAAGTAAGATACCGTAACATATATTTCATGATATGATTTTGGTCTTCTTTTGTACCTTCTCAGAGGCGAGAAAGAGATGACTCATGACTCCCATTCACTTTCAAAGCCTTCAATATTTCACTTCTTTTATTTAAGTATGTGAGTTTCTATTGCTACGAGAACTCACAAAAATTTATAAAATTGTGGAATTCGAAAGTCGATGTTTTTTACTCCTGAGTCTGGCATCACCTGACCAAGACCTTTAAAGACAGGTACGAGAGGGAGAGGTGGGTTCGAAATACCACAAAACTGCCCATTATTTGGGGATGGGGAAGGAGGTTACGAAAAAGACCCTTCTGAAACAAAAGCGTGCGGCTGGGAACGAAAGCAGGATTTTCCAAATTTCTTCATTTTCCATTCTCAAACTCAAAAATTTCAGAATTGTCTCACTCGCTATAATTGATTCAGCGAACAAAGAAAAAGTGAAAAAATCTCAATACAGTAAGTAAGTACAACATTGGAATACACTTGTAAGCAGGACACCTCTTAGCCTTCAAACAAAACTCTCATTAAAATTTTATTTTGATTGCGCTGGCTTGCATTAATCTTAAGTAAGAAAAAATTTCCCTCTTCTTGAGATTCAAATTAGGGAAAAAGGCATTCCAAAGGTTGTTTATGCTCTCTCAGATGGCAACAGTTGAAGTTATTAAGCCTAGGAGAGGACCTTCAAAATTCTCTGACTTTTCCAGATTGCCATATATTTTCTGACTCCTTCGGTTTTTCTTACCACCAGATATCTTGGAAAGAAGGGTAATAGCATGGCTAATAATGCTCCTCAGTGAAACAAATTGATCACAAATTTAAGTACCAGTATTAAAATTTTGGGAGGTGAGGGGCTGTAGTGGCACTATGACCTTAAGCTATGAACGAGAACACTTTTCAAAACAATAGCACAGTCTTTCTCGATAGGTTATGAATACAACATCCTCTAAACGTGGCTCTCCATCCTGCCTCTTGAGAATAAGCGAATACGATACACCCTTACTGTTTCCTCATCCCCTCTTCCCATCCAGTAATTTAATCTTTTACCAATATTCTTGCATAATCAATTACAAGATCTAAGTACTTAAATAACGAATGTAAACACAAAAAAGTCCACTTTCACGAAAACAAATGTACTTAAGTACGATGATGCTAATGTATTCTGCCAAGGTCAAAATTGAAGACTACAGACAGACTTTCTTGAAGAAATCAATAAAATTCCAAAATTGTATGAAAAAGTTTTGACTCTTAAGTTATGGAGAGCGTCTGTCAGCATAATGTTGATGCTGCTCCAACATTAACCATATTTAAGACAGCCACACCAAAGCAGTTATTTAATCTCTATTAAGTAAGAAGCAAAACTATCATAAACATAATAGCGTTAACTGAAAGAGAAAATTGCGGTAGAAAGCTAAACTAATATTCAAGTAAGTAAACGTTGAAAATAAAATGAATAAATGATGCAGAAAGTAGCACCATCTTCCACGACCAGGCTAAACGGCTGCCCGGCGAACCTAGCCTTGCGAAATCTGGTCATGGTCCATTTACTTAAACTCTATAGTAATGAAGGTTGGAACTTAAAATAAGTAATCTTACAGTGGGTGCTTAAGACAGAAGAGTGTACTTAAAGCTGGAGCTGAAACACCACTAGGAGAGGAAGGAATAATTTCCTCAGCGGTATAAAGGCTGAGTCTTTGTTCTGACTCCATCTTGTAACTTGAACAAGGTTATGAAATAGCTTCCTGAACTTGGCAAAATCAATTGTAAAATAGGGATTGAAAATTGGGCAATTATAGTCTTTGCCAACTTTAAAGGCACCCTGATAAAGACATAATGGGCGAAAATTTAAATTAACAGGAATTATCTAAGTAGGCTAATCTATCAAGGCAAACGTCACCTAGAATTATGACGACACCATCGTAACTATCACGTAGAAAAGTGAGAAATTGGTGAGAGACTAAGAAAATGCGAGCTGCAAATGACACTAAGATCCCACGTGACACATGTTTGGCATTTTTGAGTCCGCGGCCGCGCTCAGGATCTGACAGTATCAGGGAAACATTCCTAATTGAGTGGTCGGATCTGCAGGGAATGATATAATGAAATCCAAGGTTCATTGACATTAATCAAGAATAACGAATAATTTCACAAGAAGTACTCACCAATTGTCCAACTTAATAAGTTCCTCGGGTTTCTTATTTCTTCTTTCAGCCTTCAACCTCAGCGCTTGAGGATATAATTTCAATACATGCTCGAACTGTTTAGCGGAACCTTCAACGAAAAACGTAGCAGTGTCTTTAACGGAAGCCATTGTGAAACAACTCAGTTTAAATCATTAAATTCGAAAAGGAGAGAAGAGAAATAATCATAGTTTAAAAGAGGATAAAATATCTAAACGTAGGGCGAACGAAATCACAGAAACTTGCACCGCGGGCACTGAAATTTAAGCGTTCTGTCACTGAAAGTAAGGAGCCCCGTCCTAAGTACACAGTCACGTATTGCTTCATGCAGTGTGTTCGGGAGTTGAAGTTGGAGCGCTGGCTGAGAGATACCCCCTCGACAGCGCCGAGAGCGGAGCGAGAAGGTTGAATGCGCTGGTGGTGGGGATTTCCAACGAGTGGAAAGCAAGCACATATAAAATGACCTCTTTTTCCCTCTTCCGACCCGCTGAGACCCACTCGTTCGCTCCGTGCTATGCCACTATCCGCCGTTCTCTGCTGGCTTCGTTTTATGCTGGCATAAAGGGGGACTTGGACTTCGATATTACTGAGAACACCCATGCCCAAGCCAACGCAGCAGGGCCAAGCGACGTTCTAATGCATATCTCCCTACGTTAGCCTGTTTCGCTCTCCACTCCCAGGCTCCCAACAGCCAACGCAGAAGGTTAAAAAACACCCGATCTCAGCCGCCGCGCCGCCTTGTTATTCGCTCTTTTCTATTCACAACCCCATTCTGTATTATCTGTCCTATCTACACGGATGCATTCTGAACCGCTCTTCTTTGAAAATTTTACTCATTTTAGCATTTATAGAGTTTGAATGTGCTCCTCGCTCACTCCATGGGTATTTTCCGGATATTTTTCATTTTAACGATATATTATCGATAGTTATCTCTGTTCTCTATAATTTATAGTAGCGCTTTTTTCCAGGAAAAATTGCTGCTTGTATTTCCTGCTCGAGTCACTTTTCGAATTCTGTTCTTAGGTAACGTCTTTGTCCCCACGGAACGTTTCGCCTTCAAGGGATTTGTCCTAGGGAAAAATCTCACTTCCAAAGTTGGGAGAAGTATTGAGTTGATCAATATTTTTCCTAGTAGGTACAGAGTAGGTATGGTCCTTATACCCCTAGGACCAACTAAGAGAGGAAGAAGAAGTGAAAGCGAATTAGTATATGATATTTTGTTGGTTACTCCTCTGTTCATGTTTGTTTAGTTAAAATAATGGGTCTACTTGTCAATACCGTTCAATTATTATTTTAATCCCGGTTTAACACTCGATTTTTACTAATTTATCTTCCCGCGCAAACTTGTCGCAGGACTGTAATGAGCCTCGTCCCGTGGAGACGGTAGTAACAGGGAAAAATTCCAGGAGTTTCATTCCTGCGATTCGAACTTGGGATAAATCCCATGAAAACGTCCCCGGGAGACAAGGCCTAATACTATACCTATTTTATGAGTCAGCGAGTACCTAGTTACTCTACAAGTAGGTAGTAGGTAGATCAAAGTTGTATTTTTGAAGAGAGCTTCTGAGCAGTGGCAGATCCAAAGTGAGTCGATACCATTTGGGCCATTTTGTCCAGGGGTCATTTGGCACCCCGTCCGACTAAGCAAATGCTTACGTTTGCCCGGACAATTTTGAAAACAAACAAAATTGCCCCTTTCGAATTGAATTATGAACAGTTTTAGCATAGACAGGCCCGCCACAAGGGGGGGGGGGGGATACTGGGTCCCTGGTACCGGGGCCCGGGCCCCGGAGGGGGCCCGTGCAAAACCACTACGAATTCACATGCAAGTGCAACCCTTGTTTCGTAAGAAAAAGTGAAAAATTTACCCTAAAAAATTTCGCAAAAGGTGAATAAATTTTCAAAAACACACTGGGGCACTGTAGGATTCTTATTAAATTTTTAAAGAAGTATACCTCTTGGAAAATTTCTATCTATTTTCAAGATTTTCAGTACAAAAGGATATTTTTAGTAACTGCGTTTCATTTTCTCCCGTCGTCATAGATGCTCAGAGTCTCCAGTCTGGGCATCCTCGACTTCAATGGCTCATGGCTCAACTCCCTTGCCATAGACAAACGAAGGGGGAGTCCAGGGGGGCCTGGCCCCCTTAGCTTTGAAAATAGTATCTATCATATGCCCCCCTCAGAAAAATAAAAATTTT
Source organism: Bemisia tabaci (assembly GCF_918797505.1). Lineage (NCBI taxonomy): Eukaryota > Metazoa > Arthropoda > Insecta > Hemiptera > Aleyrodidae > Bemisia > Bemisia tabaci. The sequence goes on from NC_092793.1 coordinate 2,304,568, forward strand.
CCATATGTTTTGAATGCAAGAATTCGCAAGTAATTTTTGCTGAAAGTAGAAAAAAAGTGTAATTATTCCGCAGAAATTGATGGAAAATTTCGTTATGGAAGCTTCAAAATGCGTCCGAATTGATTTATAAATTCAAAAATTTCTCGGGGGATGCCCCTCGGACCCCCCCCCCCCCCCCCCGGTGTTTGGGGCCTTAAGACTGGTACCAGGGCCCGAGATGGAATGTAGCGGGCCTAAGATAACATTTGTATGCATTATTTCAAATTTGAAGAATAATATCATTTGTCGATTTTCAACTTCAACAAAGGTCCTCAGGGTCCTCAAAGGAGGAGGGGTAGGTACCTCTTTTAGCGTAATTATTATTCTAGTGCATGGACTGGGTATTTATTTCTGCGGGGATCCGCCACTGTTTTTGAGGCACCTCTATTCTCCGGATTCGGATAGTTAAGTCAAATCAATATGTAGGTACTTACAAGAATTTGGCTTCCTAGGAGGTATGCGACGGTGTGTGTAAGTCGGCAATCACATAACTCGGTTTAGGACGTCGCAGACTTCCTGTCATACTTTATTTTTTAAACAGAAAACTACTCGACGGCAATTCTTTAAAACTGCCGAGATTTTTCATATCCGTGCGAAGAAAATTCTGCAAAAACTTCAAGGAATGATGTCATTTTGTTCTCCTTTAAAAAATAATATGGAGGCGGAGATAGGTATTCAGACACCGCAAACGAGATACGTGCGATCACGGACTTACGCCTGCCGCACGCCGTCGATATACAGCTTTCCTGTGAGGAATAAGTGGGTACCAGTTTTACACTTTTTTCGAATTACTTATTCTACAAGGTGATGTGTTACTATGGAAGGGCATTTCTACAATGCAGTATTCTGAGTAGGTATATGTAAGGTGAGGTTGGGTAACTGGGCGGTGGGGTAACTGGGCAGTACCCTCTGTATTTCTACCAGATTAGTGCAAAAATTGTTTTCACTGTTGGCATACCTTCATTATGACGTAAACCATCTAGAACATGTAAACATAACTTCAAAAAAAAAATTTTATGGTGAATGGTGAAGTGCCGAAAATTGGACGGCTTTTTTTTCAAAACAACGCCGGAGGTGGTCCCGAAAAGAGCCTCATATCTCACTCCCAGCAAGTATTTTATTCAACTTTGACAATTCTTCTTCATGTATGATGTATTTGTGTAATGCGTGAGTAATTACAACGTAATTGGATGAAAATACTGGCTGCAAAGGGTTGATGCCCAGTTACCTTGAAAATTTTCCCTTTTTGGGGTAACTGCACCACCCCAAGGTAACTGGGCAGGTGGCAGTGGTGGCACCTGCCCCAAGTAGCATTTTTCAACGGAAAAATCGCGATTTTATCGCCGATAAAGTCGCGATTATCCTCGATTTTATCGGCGATAAAATCGCTAGGATCATCAACATTTGAGCGATTATCCTCGATCTTTTCGCGATTTTATTGCGATTTTATCGGCCCGAAAAAATTGCGATTTTATCGCGATAAGATCGAGGATGATCGCTCAGATGTTGATGATCCTAGCGATTGATAAAATCGCCAAAAAAAAGGGGTTAAAGTTGTCAGCCGATTGCCGTTAGGTTCAGCCGTCAGGTCCTTTGACGAAGACGAGCGTAAAATCCCCGGAGCCTCCGCGGGGATTCGAACCCCAATCGCTACGGTGGAAGGCCAGCACATTGTCACTATGCTATGACCGCTATATGACTTGCGTGTGCGAATTGAAGCCTCTTATACATGGATCGGCGCTTCGCAACCTCACAACTTATGTCTTTGCGTTGACTGACACCGATTTTTCATTGGATTTTTTTTTTTTTTTTTTTTTTTTTTTTTTTTTTTTTTTTTTTAATTTTCCCTCCTCTGTATTTTATTTCATACCTTGAAATACGGTTGGTAAAATAAGGTTCTATTGGTAATCTCATCATTCTGTCTCTGTAAAATTACCAATAATAGTGAGATGGCAAAGTTACCGATGGACCTTGGGAAAAACGCCAATAGTTTTTATCGACTGTGGTAGAATTACCGAGATAAAATGGTAAAGTTACCGGGGATTGATTACCAATAAAAGTGGCATTCTTACCTGAAAAAATCAGTAAAAATACCGGTTTTCAGGTAAGCTTACCAGTCTGTCTTTGTAACATTATACTAATAATTGATAAAAAAAAATGAGATGGTTAAGTTACCAACGGATCTCGGTAAAAACGGCGGCGGCGGAATAGAAACATCTTTCATATGCGTCATTCATGCGTTAATGAAAAATTGCAATTTATTGCAATTTTATCTCTATAAAATCGCGTTCGATAATATCGCGATTTTGTTGCAATTTATCGCGATTTTTCTCCCGATAATATTGCAATAAATCGCGACGTCGATAAAATCGCGATACATTCTCCAATTAAATCGCAATTTATCGCGAGTTACCCATTGCAAGGTTGCTGTGCTTCGGTGTTTGTTTACTTCTGAAAATGTCAAAACTAATTGACTATTGTGGACTTTTAAGTGCCAAAGACCAATAATCAGGGTTCCCAGCACACTAAACTTCTAACTTAAGTCAATTATAGCATAACTTAAGCATTACTTAATTACATTTTTGCCGCTAACTGTTACGACATCACTTTTAACGACTTAAACATGGTTATATAAATTCAAATGAAATTCTCTGAAACCCTCATGAGAAGGACATTCTTTTCTGGCCAATGAGAATTACAAATAATGCCCCCCTTAAAAATTAAGGGAACTTTTTGGCGCCTGACTCTATCCCAGATCAGCCTTGCGGCTTAATTTTTTTTCATTTTTTAAAAATGTATCATGCTTAATCTCACTAAAAGTGGCCAAACAGTGTCCTGGTATACAATACTACTTTATAAGTAGTAATACAGAAAGTTCTAAGCATTTATCTACAAGGAAACAATTTTTTTTTTACCGTTATTCAATTCTCAGATTTGAGGGTTTTTTTGCCGCTAACTGTTACGACATCATTCTTAACCACTTAAACATGTTTATATACATTCAAATGACATTTTCTTAAACCTTCATGAGCAGGACATCACCTTCTGGCCAATGAGAATTAAAAATAATGCCCCCCTCAAAAATTAAGGGGGGGTAGTCCAGTTACCCCACGACGTTGGGTAACTGGGTGAAAAAAACGGGAAATTTTTGAAAATTTGTGGGAAAAAATTGAAAGATGAAATTCGACTTTTGACTCTTCCTACATTTAGACAAGGTGTTGTACTTACTAAAAAAAATTTAAAAGTAGCCTCCACTGTCAATATAATGATGGGAAAAAAATCATGAAGTTGAAATTTTGACATTTTTCTCCGAACTCCTGCCCAATTACCCAACCTCACCTTATAGGTATATAGTCTGCATGCTGTACTACTATATATGGCCGCCATATTGGATTTTGGGGGGGGGGGGAGGGAGTTTCATGAAGTATATGAGAATCTATAATCGATTTTTATATTTCAGACAATGAAATTGTGGGCTGGGCCAGTTACTGCAGTTCCTCCACGAACTAGAACTTGCAAAAAATCAAAGAGCTTAATGCCAAAAACGGCTTTTTCAACCTCCCCCCCCCCCCCTTGGAGTTTCTTCAAACTTTGCCTATCGATTACTCATACTTGAGTGCTTCTTATTTTCCCAAATTTCAGAGGGGGGGGGGGTGCTTGAGGAGGGGGGGGGAGTCAAAACCTGTGAACCTCGATATCTCTCGAACGAAGAAAGATGTCGAGGTCCGGTTTGGGCGAAAAATCGTCTAAAATTGCATACTTCAAGATTCCAAAGGTTAAAATTCCGATATCACATTTTCAAGTTAACATATGTGCTTTTTTTCAGTTTTTGAGTTGAGAAAATTTCTTTTAAACAAAAAACTCACAAGGTACTAATTTTTTTAATTAAATCAAAACCAGTTTTTTAAATTGTTTGTCTTTTTTTGCATCCAACGAGTGGTCCATTACGCTGGGGATGTAAACAGTTCCGGAGATATGTGCGATTGCAGTTTCCGCTCAACGCGCGCCGAGCGATTTTCGCGCGCCAAGATGGTTCCAAAGCCGGATTTAGGAGTTATTAGATCAGATTAAATGTTCAAACCGTGCAAAATACATTTTGGGGGATCCTTGAGGGTCGCTGAGTTCAAAAATATCAGATACGAACTTTAAAAATTCATCTCTTTTCCGTATCGCTACTTGAGAGGTCCACTGAGCGGCCGGTCTGTCGGTACTCGATAGGCCTCTTAATAACGGAAAAAATGTGAATTTTTTGAAAAATCTGAAATTTTTGAACTCGCGACCCTCAAGAATCCCTAAAACATATTTTGCACGGTTTGAACATTTAATCTGATCTTTAACACTCAAATCCGATTTTGGAACCATATTTTGGCGCGCGAAAATCGCTCGGCGCGCGTTGAGCGGAAACTGCAATCGCACATATAGACCGGGGGCCAGCAAGGGGTAACCCTCCCCCCCCCCCCCCCCCGGTGGGAATTTTGAAGATGGTGATTTTCTTGAAGCTCTCAACTAGTAGAATAAGATTTTCCTTGTCTACGCGAATTTTATCGTGGTGGGGGGGAGTAGGCCCCCCCTAAACCCCCCAAAATTGCTTAGAATTCCGACTTTTCCGCGAATTTTCCCACTTTCACCCGAAAAGGCTTGATTTTAGGGCAAAACTCCATATAACCATTCTGAAAGCTCGTAAAATTCTGGTGTAGAAAAGTTTTAAGTGACTTTGACCAGGACCCGCGGTCCCCCAAAATGGGGCGGCTTAAAATGTCAAAATATCTCAAAATTCCGCGAAAATGACCGTTTCGCCGCGATTTCTCGCCAATAACGCGAAGAAGGTTGGTATTATCGTAAAGTCGTTTACCCCTATAATAACAGAGCATTAATTTTTCATTCTAAGGCCGGCCTAACCCCTCGTGGGGGGGGAGGGGGCCCCCCACCAGTACCCACCCTATAAAAACCGTCAAGATTGGCCGCTTCCTTGAAGTAGCGTTATGCGCAAAAATGGGCGGCAAAATGAAAACAAGTAGCGTTTGTTCTGAGAGGACATCAATGTGGATTCTTGTGGGAGGTGACAGGGGGAAGGAGGTACATCCTCCTCCCTCCCCCTCCTCCCTCCCCCTCCCCCCTAAAAATAATCACGAAAAACGTTAATTAAACGCGTTATACTTTGACAAACGATCCAATACACTTTGAGCCTATTCTCCAAACGTTTCAAAAATGTTGACATAAGCTTAAGTATGTACATTTCCGTCAATTATGAATAAACTCCCCTCAGTTTCAGTCATTTCCAAAAAATAAAATAGTATCTCTACGTTCCCTGATTTAATTACGTATCCCTTCAAATCTTAAAATTCTCCTACTGCAGCTAGGTTTCCCCGTCCCTCCTATTATTAAGTAAGTAACGTTTATAATTTACCCCTGCCCCACCCTTTTTTAATGTTGGCTGGGGAGGCTAAGATGTCTAACACCCCCCCCCCCCTCCTCTCATTAAATTATATTAGTGTGAGCGTGACAATGATACGCCCTGAAAGTAGCCTTTTAGAGTATGGAATTTTCGCGTTTATTTAAATTTTTTCGTGATTATTTATTTGGAGGAGGGGGAGGGGGTGGAAGAGGAGGGGGGAGGGTAAACCCCTCTCCCCTCCCCCTCGTTAAATTATGTTAGTGTAAGCGTGTCAATGACAAGCCCTGAAGTCGTCTTATAAAGTGAAATTTTCGCGTTTAATTAACGTTTTTCGTGATTATTTTTTAGGGGGGAGGGGGGAGGGGGAGGGAGGAGGATGTACCTCCTTCCCCCCTGTCACCTCCCACAAGAATCCACATTGATGTCCTCTCAGAACAAACGCTACTTGTTTTCATTTTGCCGCCCATTTTTGCGCATAACGCTACTTCAAGGAAGCGGCCAATCTTGACGGTTTTTATAGGGTGGGTACTGGTGGGGGGCCCCCTCCCCCCCCACGAGGGGTTAGGCCGGCCTTAGAATGAAAAATTAATGCTCTGTTATTATAGGGGTAAACGACTTTACGATAATACCAACCTTCTTCGCGTTATTGGCGAGAAATCGCGGCGAAACGGTCATTTTCGCGGAATTTTGAGATATTTTGACATTTTAAGCCGCCCCATTTTGGGGGACCGCGGGTCCTGGTCAAAGTCACTTAAAACTTTTCTACACCAGAATTTTACGAGCTTTCAGAATGGTTATATGGAGTTTTGCCCTAAAATCAAGCCTTTTTCGGGTGAAAGTGGGAAAATTCGCGGAAAAGTCGGAATTCTGAGCAATTTTGGGGGGTTTAAGGGGGGCCTACTCCCCCCCACCACGATAAAATTCGCGTAGACAAGGAAAATCTTATTCTACTAGTTGAGAGCTTCAAGAAAATCACCATCTTCAAAATTCCCACCGGGGGGGGGGGGGGGGGGGGGGGGAGGGTTACCCCTTGCTGGCCCACGGTCTAATATCTCCGGAACTGTTTATTTCCCCAAGCCTAATGGACCACTCGTTGGATGCCAAAAAAGACGAACAATTTAAAAAAACTGGTTTTGATTTAATTAAAAAAATGAAAACCTTGTGAATTTTGTGTTTAAAAGAAATTTTCTCAACTCAAAAACTGAAAAAAAGCACATAGCAGGTATGTTAACTTGAAAATGTGATATCGGAATTTTAACCTTTGGAATCTTGAAGTACTTATGCAATTTTAGACGATTTTTCGCCCAAACCGGATCTCGATATCTTTAAATCGAGATTCACAGGTTTTGCCCCCCCCCCCCCCCCCCAAAAAAAAAAATTGTTTTATTTAATAATAGGAAAGGAAAAATTCATAGAAAACTAAGGAAATAAAAATTTTATGTTGTATCAATAGATACCGAGCTAAAACGTGGTTAGATTGCCCTCTTAAAATTGAAAATTTCCTGGGAACCCTACCCTCCCTCCCTCCTCCCAACTTCCACTCCGGGGGTGGGGAGCAGGGGGTGCCGAAAACATCCTTGCCCCAGGTGCCAAAAGTTTGCGCACCGGCTCTGGTTATTCCTTACAGAAAATTTCCGGTTTTTTTCTTTCTTTAACCCGCTATAGATGACTGACATGGGTCAAATTGATCCGAGGTTTGATATTTTCTAACAGCCAGTACGCTGCATATAGGGCTGCGTGGAGTAAATATTTTGTGCGGACCTGATAATATGACACCCTTAAAGGATTTACAGCATAATTTTACATTTATACTTACTCTTAATAATAAGAAAATGCTTTTAAACCTCTAGAGAAGAGCGGAATTTGTCAAAACCAATGGTACCTATACCTAAATACGGGTCATTTTAGTCCATGTTAGTCGTTCGTGTAGAAAAAGTGAGTCGGTCATCTAAGAGTTTCTCAATTCCCTCTAATTGCAAATGAAAGTCGTGATATCTGTTTTCGGATATTTATGTAATAAACGCTTGTCATTCATTATTTGCTCATTTTTAGTCGAATAAAATTAAGGTGAAAAAAGAAGGGGGTTAGGAGATCCATCACATGCATGTAGCTGGAGATGGAGGTGGAAGGGCAAAGCACAACTTGGGATTGGGCTAAAATTGGGGCAAAGCGCTCCATTCTCAAAAATTTTCAATCGAAAACGGCGCAGAGCACTGATCGTAGACGGCTTTCCCGGAGGCATATCCTCTTGCCATTTCTTTTTCGATTTTGGGGGCCGCACGTAAGTTACGTAAGAGTCTCCCGGGGGGGGGGGGGGGGGAGGGGTCGTCGCCAGGAAATGCCTGATCGGGAGGAAGAGGGACTTACATCAGTCATTGATTAAACAATCAATGCCTGATGTCTCATGAATGTCTGAATGTCTGATGAATTGTTCTCTTTTTGAGAGCGCCTCTGTCCGTTGACAAAGATTATTTAGGAATAACTTTGGCTAGAATAAATTTGAGGCTACAAACGGTACCAATTTGTTTCAGCAACTTTCCCGCTAAATTAGGTATCAGTTTTCCCAGAGGGAAGGGGGTCGCCTTCTAGCAGTACCTTACGGTGGGAGAAGAGACTAGAGAAATGACTTAGGTAATTTGTAGACGACCCCATGATGAAAATCTAATGAGTTGTTCCTCACTCTTTGTACTCCAGCGACATACAATGAGAAGCGTTCAAGCATGCGCAAGATTTCATGGTGACTTTCGATGGGCACAGCAACCAACCGTCTTTACCGTGCAAAGCGCTGTCTGATCAAAGAATGGAGGAGGGAGAACCGTAGAGTGGTCTGATGGAAAAGGAAAGGTTCAGTGCAGGGAAGAAAGGCATGCTGCTTCGAACTGGAATTTCCCCTATCATCCCCCATTCCAACTCGAATAAGGTGGAATAGAATAGAATTTTTCCACGTTTATATTAATAAAAAATAAAGATTTTGAATTTTCCTAAAGTGTTGGCTACCTACAACCTTTGTGATCTCATTTACAATAGGCACCTGAACTTTTTTTTAAAAAATCAGATACATTTTGATGTCTTGAAAATTAGATAATTTTTTATTTTTGAATAAATACCTATTATATACTTTTTGATTCTTTGAAAATTATGTACTTTTTGATTTCTTCGAAATAATATATCGTTTGATTTCTTAAAAATTGGGTAAATTTAATGTAGCAGGAATGGTTTTGACTCGAGTTTTTACACCAAAATAGCTACACAACAAAAGCACAAATTATTGCTAAGGTCGCGGTTTGACTGTACCTGGCAGTTCATACTTTTAAGATTCTTAATTAGACTTGTTTCTTTCATGATGTTAGTCAAATTTGATACACTCAAAATACTTTGACTGCAGGACTAAAAAGGGACAAGGGTATGTACAATTTTATTTACAACAAAACAAAAAAGAAGAAAGTAATAAGAACTATGATGAATTCATACAATTGGCTGCTTTTGATTTGTGTTTTTGTAAAACAAGCAGAAAAATGGTGATGCCATTTGGCAGTTCTTCAAATGGGATATTTTTACATCTTTTCTTTGACAAAAAATACAGTTTTGACAATTACGCTACTTAAACAATAAATGCAAATTTTAAAAATATCAGTCATTAAATGAAAGCAATGACCTCATTTGCACAGCCATTAAAGTCCAAGGAAACATTAAAATAAAAACTTACATACAAAATAAATTTTCAATTTTTATTGAAAGATTTAAGCTTCTGGTTGTGGAGCAGCAGAATTTTCTTTTCCAGACTCAAGTTTAAGATTGGGATATAATTTTGAAACAAAATTGCCACCAGGTGCTGGTTCTGCCACTGTGCGCCCTGCAAACTGTGGTCGCGTCCTAATTTCAAAGGCTGATTTTGTGTCCCAAAGATCTAAAATTGAATGCGGAACAGAATAAGACCCTGAAACAAAGCACAAATATTCTTAAATTATTTTCGGAGTCAGAGTTCTTAAAATGTTCACTTTTGTATATGCGTCGTCGTTGAAAGGAAAATGTCAGCTAAAATTTTCAGGCTACACAGGTTAAGGTTTGATAGATGGGAATCACATCGATTATCTACAGAATTGATGTTTCTTTACCGGCATTTAGTCACTATTTTCTCTTTTTTATCTGCATGAAATGCTTTATTCAAGATGTGATTTATCAAAATACACTATTTTGAAGTGAACTATTGACATTAGAAAAGTATCAAAGTCAAGAATATCCGAAAAGTTTTCTTATTAAGAGCAAGCTAAAGATCGGCTTTTGTTGTCAGTGCCCCATTTTAGATACCGTCTTCAACGCTATGCTGGGTTCAAACAGTTCTGAATTTGTGGCTTTCCTCTCTGTCCAATGCTGTAGGTAGTAGGTTTCCTTCAGCTCATGGACCACTAGACAAGGTGCGAATTCAAGCACTCTGATAACTGTTTCTAAACCAAAATTTTACAGAGAAAACTATTCTTGCATCGAAAATTACTGAAATCAACTCCTAACTAAGATATTAAGGTTTTTATTTTGCAATGGTTACAGGAAAGTTGAATTGCCCAGTCTTGAGAAACGCAATACTATACGTGAGTCAAATCACGCACTTCAACAGTTTTAGCAAGCCTCTTAATAGAGCAATGATCCCTCTCCTCCTTCTGTTGCTCAAAGTGTTAAGAACAAGCAACAGCTGAGCCAAAGTACCGAGACTGAGGTTGCCACATTTTCATACCACAGAGACTGTTGCGGCAACGTTTAGTGCGCGAATTGACTCGCGTGGACCATTGCATTTTCATGAGCAGGAGGTTTGAATTTAAGAGTAACGAAATATTAAATATCTTGGGTAGGAGTTGATGTCAGAAATTTTGGTTGAGCGAATTGTGTTCTACAAAATATTTTGATTAAGAGAAATATCCGAATGATTAACTTCTTAAATAGGCATAGCTACTGATTAACTTATTAATAAACTGACCGACTATCTTACCTGAATTAGAACGGGATTTAGAGAAAAATGATGAGGGAATCGATGCAGATGGTGGCGGAGACATGGGAGAATCAGTTGTAGCCCGGATCACTGTAACCCTCATGGAGTCAGATGTTCTTGTTGCTTCTGGCTGCTTGACTAGTTGATCTAATTCCCGCAATGCCTGGTCCAATTCTACAGTTTCCATCTTTTTTAACTTCTCATCATCAATGGCACCACTCTTATTTTTGCACTCCAACAGACACTGGAGTACCTGCCGATGCTGGTCCGTATGACTGTGCGCTCGGAGATAAGATTCCAACTCATTCCACATTACTCGATACTGTTCCTCTTTTTTTGGACCTTTCCCTCGCTGTCCAATATTTGGAATTTGAAGAGGCTCATGCTTTGCTTCAAGGCCGATTAAAACAAAGATGCACTGTTTGCACTGGAAAACCTCATCATCAGTGAGATCTGTCTTCAGCATAAGTGAGAGGAGAGGCTCCATAAACTGTTTGTAGCTGAAGATACAGGTTGACGAGATTGTAAGAGGCCAATATTTTGTATGCCGGTCCAGTTGAGCTTTCATTCGTTCCAAGGGTGTGGGGTCACCGGTTTTTTCAAGGTACTTACTCAGAGGGAATAATTTGTTTGCTTGCATCAGAGCGCCAAAATCCTACAAACAAAAGATCCAAAATGATGAAACATTAAGAAGGAAAACGTAGCTTCACTGTTTGGATGGGAGCTTTTTCTGCGTTTTGCTCAAAACAGATCTTTTTCAAAGGAGCCATTTCACAGGCAAACTCTTCAATTTTCCTTCAGTACCTATACTTTTGTTTCACCGTTAGGTTAGGAAATTTTACTGCCCCATGTTTCTAAAGTGAAACTGTGATTAGCATGGTTTTACAAATTACTGTGAGCATTGCAAGCCTACTAAAAACGTTTTCCAGTTTTATGTGCCTCACAGTTTTCTTTAAAAAATTCTGTATTCTTACAGCTCCTAACAAATTAAAATTCTATAGTTTTAAAAATGACTTTGAAATAGAAGTGTTAATATTCAGTGTTAGTTTTAGATAATTTGAAAATTGCTGAGACCAGTATTTAATCATTTTTATTTATTGATCTGTTAATTTTTATTTTCAATTTAAAGCCCATTTTAAAAAAGGAACTATATACTACTTGAAAATGTTCTGAGGGAAGCTGGCAATCGTCAAAATAATCTCTTTTTTTTTTAAAAAACAAATTTGTTGAAATTAAACTTTCCTGAATTTTTGATAAGTTCATTAAATGCCACCAGGGCGTTAGCAAAATATGTAAACTAATTTTTTTTTTCAAATCGTTATTGGGGACTGCAAATTATGAAAAGAAGATGCTCCTTCAGGCAAGTCTGCTTACCGTTAGTCAGAGCTCAGCGAAGTTCTCATGATCTGTCTGAACATAGAAACATGCAGAATGCCAAGCAGCAAATCACTCTGAACATCGATCATAATTGAATGAGTTTCTCCCAGACATGAATTTTGATTTTCCTTGATTACTCAACACACAATATAATAGCAAAACATACTATTGTTCAAACTGAATGTTTTCTAAGCCTAAGCACCAATATTCATCATATAAATGTTGTAAACAGGATGAATTTTTCTAACTTGATCTAGTTGAATGTGATTTACAGAAAATAAAATCTGTAGCAAGTTGTGAATAATTTCTCAAAATTACTGAACATTTCTGGATTTAAAAATAAGTTTATACCCTCACCGTTATTCGATAATCAGTGATACGACCTCCTTGTCCTTCACTGATACTAGGTGGATCTTCCAAAATACTCCTGCCCATACTAATGGTATGAATAAATATTTCACCTCCATGCGCAGTTAACAGATGAGAGATTGCTTTTCCTCCTGTCCTCCGTAGCATTTCTAACATCACTGATCGCCCATTTAGAAGAAAATTGATCAGACAAGATGAAGGCCGGCTGAAATAAAGAATAAAAGAACTTGAGAATGGTGGTAAGTGCTCTATCAAATCGACAAGAACTTCAACATGATGTCAAACTCAGTTGAATTTCACTATAGGAGTTACTGGATATTTGAGACTTTATGAATTTTGAACTTGGTCCTTGACTTTTTCTTGACTGAAATTGCGACCAAATTATGTAGTATCCAAACTCCTCGACAAGACAGTATTCAAGAGATATTCAAAGGGTGTAATTTTCATTTGTCAACTCCAAAAGTCTTGAAGAGAAAGAGTTCAGTAAGTACCTATTGACATCTGTTGGTGTAATACGGTGCATTGTTGTGCAATTATGCATTTCAGCAGAGGATAAGTTGCGAGGAGTGCACCATTTTAGGGTAATAGTGTCATACTCTGCACCTTCTTTAGGAGTCCTGATTAACATTGTATCAGCTAAATCACCTGGAACAAAAATACAAATTTACTTCTGAAAAGCAGCCATAAAATATCAAAAGACAAAACCCGAATTAGTTGGATAATTTTTTAGATGAATTTAGAACGTTTCACCGCAAACATTAAGATACAACTAGGTGATTCAGAAAAAATCTTTTGGTCTCAGAACTTGGTTATCAGTAGAAACTCTGAAAGATAAGTGACAAGAATAAAGGTGAGAAAATTATCAGGTTGATCTGTTAAATTTTGGAGGGTGTGAACTCCTCATGTTAAGAAAACAACTGTGATTCTTCGTATTTTCTATTTGGACAATTTTAACACATACCACGTGTGTTTGAAATATCAGCTCCCAGTAGAAAATAATAAAGACAGAATAACAAGGTAGAACTTAGTAGCATTTTGGCAAGATCTGATTATTTTTAGGTGGTGGGTAACCCCCTTACACACCAATAAAACACCAGTTTTGCAGGTTTTTTCAGGGGTTCAAGTCTGTTTTGAGCAAAAAAGAAGTATTTTTCGACAGAAACTTTTTCCCATGTAATAGTCAAAGAGCTCGCCCGAAAAATTTAAACTGGAGAGATCTATAAATGCCACCATTTTTTTTTCGACGTCTATTGTTGATGTTTGAAGATCTGTCGGTCTGGCAGCTCATACCAGTCGAAATCGGTGATCGAAGGCTTGCCAGACCGTCCTATAGTAGAAAAATTGCATTTTAATTGATATTGGGGTACTAATGGATGGGTTAGTTTTGAAAGGGCTGCATGAGTACGGTTTCGGTCATTCGTCAGAATTTAAACCCTAAAGTAAAAATGACTTGGTCAAGCAGTCAAAATCGATGACCGAAAGGTCGCCAGACCAATTTAAAAATTTGTCGAAATTTTAACAGGAACGATCTATGACGATTGGGACCAGTCTCATTTTATTAGAAACATTATAACAAATCGAAAATTCTGGAACTGGCAGTCAATTTCGATGACTAAATGGTTGCCAGACCGTCTTAAAGTGCTTTAATTTTGCACTGTAATTGATAATTGATGGCTTCGACGCACTCGGTGTCCTGAATTCATCTCTCTGCGTCTGTCGGTCATCCTTAGGCTCAAAAAACAATGTTGTAAAACTTTTAATCAGCGATTATGCCACTGGAAAGGCACACAAGGAGCAAGATCGAATCGCAACGTTTGAAAATATCAGAAATGTTTTCAAATTTTAAATTGGTCTGGCGACCGTATGGTCAGCGATTTCGACTGTCAGACCGATTCATCTGCGTTATGGGCATAAACTTCTAAATGATGGTAAAATTTCATGCATAGATCTCTCCAGTTAAATTTTTGCAAATTTTTTTGAAAATTGAGGACACATGGCTATAAAACGTCACCGGTATGAGCTGCCAGACCGACAGATCTTCAAACATCAACAAAAGACATTGAAAAAAAATGGTGGCATTCTTAGATCTCTCTGGTTTAAATTTTTCAGGCTAACTCTCGTTCTAAAATTGAACGTATTTCTATCAAACAGACCTAAGTGCAGGAGAGAAATATGGGGTGTGCTCGCTAGTTCTCTGGCCGTAAGAGTGAATGAGAATAATAGAGCGCCAGTGACGTCAGCGGCAATGATGAAGCCCAGGCGCGAGGGGGAGATCGTCGTCGGGGCGCTTTAACTCATGAGCCCTGTCCACAACGCTCTCGTCCCATCCTCGCGGCTCATTAATCCTGCATTCAGTTGGCATATAGTTCTATTTGATAGAATGTAATATCCCGCTTTTCCAATTCTTCAAAAGGAATCACGCCCTCTTTTACATTCTTTCTTATGCAGATTTCTAGAGCACACCCCTTATTTCTCACCTGCTAACAATTCTGTTTGATAGAAATACGTCCAATTGTAAGGTGCATATACCCTCAGAATAATCCAATCATGACCAAATTTTGCACAGCTCTACTTTGGTATTCTGTCTTTTGGATTTTCTACTAGGAGCCAATATTTCAAACACACAAAGTATGTGTTAAAATTGACTGAATATAAGGATACGAAATTCAAGATTTTTGTATAGAAAAGGGAGGTATGCACCCTCCAAAAAGTAACGTAACCCCAAAATTCTTATCAGCTCTATTCATGTTACCTATCTACCAGAATTTTTACTGAGAGCCAAAATCTTGAGTCTGAGCATTCTTTTTTAAATGCCCTGATGACACAGAGTTCGTGGATCAAGAATCTTGGTGAATCTTTTGTTAAAAAATATTGGTGTTTTATCACTGAAGCCCCCCCTGAACAGATCTTCTTATAGATTAATTCTCACTGTACACATTGTTGTTTTTTTTTTTGCAAATTACATTTGGCTCACCTACCTCTTAGGAATGCTGTGTGAGCTTGAGAGGCATGAAATATTTCCACATCATAGTTTGCTGATGAGTTTGCATTCTGCTCCTCTTTCATAGGAATTCCGGTCACTGTTGTTGATGCTAGATCATAATGGTTCAATATTAATTGGGACAATTTGCTTGATATTCCAAGGCCCGCTTTGATGACATGAACTTCTGAAGATAAAAGAGGTGATATCTGAAAACCGAGATAACTGAAGACTTTAACAAATACAATCCAAAGGCTTTAAGGGGGTACTCCAGTCTAAAAATAGCCCAATTTTTTTTTCTATTTTTCTTATTTTTTTTCTTTTTTCCCCGTTTTTTCACTAATTTTACAGAGGAGAGTCTACTGAAGATGGTATTATATCCACTATTTAATTATCATGATCCCAAAAACTCGAAAAAACTGGACAAAAGTGATGATCCCTTGCAGAATGATGCACTTGCACCTTGCACTTTTTCACTTACATTTAATGATATTGCTCTCCTGAAAAATCAGTTTTCCGCATGTTTTTTCATCTCTCCGTTTTTCAGGCAACCGTTTACCTGGCTCTAATTGAGCTCGAGACCTGCGATTTTTTTTTAAAATGACCAGAAATGTATGCTCTATTATGTAACAGAGCCGAAATTTTTATTTTCTTCATTGATCATTTATTATTTTAACAAACACCGAAAAAAATTTGGAAAAAATTCATGTTTTTAAATTTTTTTTTTAAAAAATACTTTTAGTCAAAACTTGATAAATCCGGCTCTGTTAGATAACAATGGGAGCATTTCTTGGTACTTTAAAACAAATCGCAGGTCTCTAGCTCACTCTCAGTCTGAGAAACGATTGTCACAAGATGCCTCTTCAAAATCACTTAATCATGTATTAAGGGGCAGGGTACGCAACCCGCTTGACGAAAATTTGGGGAAATTTTAGTTTTACATGTACCTACCCTACTCATAGCAAAAGTTTCAAGTCTATAGGACTTGAAGGGGGAAAAAAGTTTTCTAGACTGGTGCACCCCCTAAATTCATGAAATATTCCCCCAAGCGAAGTAAGAAATGTTTCCATGTTAAACATGTAATTTTAATTTATTTGTATATCATGGGGAATTCAACCTCCCTCCTCTTTCTTTGACTATCTAGATAGGCTTTCTAGATGATCATCAAAAATAAGATGTATGACTACATATAAGACTGACGAGCAATACATCCTCTGACAATACAGCTATGAAAGCAACAGCAATGCTGCAGTTTTTAATCCATACAGTGTCTTTGCAATTTTTCAAACAGAACTTACCAATATTTAAAAATATACAATGTTCATCATAATTGTATTTAGTATCAATCTACACTGCTATTATTTCATCATGTTTATCATAATGCACCCCCCCCCCCCTTCTTGGGGCTTCTGTGTCAATAGACCATTAGGTTGGGAGATTTAACCAGGTATGTTTTCTTCTCAGAATTTCATGCAGAACTTTTTGACTGTATCAAAAACTTCCAAATTGAACTCATTCTTGAGGACTTAACGCAAGTAATTGAAATAGGAATCAGCCAATTTAAAGTTCCCTTAATGAAAACAACAAAAAAATCAACATACCTAGATCAAATTGGTCATAAAAATAAAAAATACGTAATCTTTAGTACTACAAAATTTGTACCTTTCTCCTATACTAAAAATTTAAACTTGCCACAAAAAATGCAGCTTATGGAAAATCATTTTTCATTGTGAAACAAACTGAAATTAATAGACAGCTCGAGTTGACTCAAGCAGACTTTGGTTTTACAACAGCAGGAAACTTGAATTGAAACAAGAAAAAATTATTTCTTACTTTTGAGTTGAATTAGGAAATTTTTTAATGTGCTCCAAACGTTCCACATGAAATTTTGTAATGAATGCATGCATGGTGATGCTCAATTCTAACTGTCGACTGGTTAGAGCAATATTGTTGAAAAATTATTGAACAAAAGAAAGAAAATTTCAAGGTAGAATGATAGAATCTAACTGTTAAAAACTCACTACTTTCAATCATTTTTGCTGAAAGCTCTTTGCGTTCAGGGACCTTTTAGCTGTTTCTTCAGCAGCATACTCCTGTGAAAGAAGCATCTTGGTATCTACAATTCCCAATAATTTTCTTAACTTCGGCACAGTATATCTTCTCTTGGCTCCTGAATACCTCCTGAAATTTGTGTGTTTTTCTCATCTTGGTCCCAATTATTCCTTTTTTTAATTTTAACCTGTTGAATGTTTTGTCTTAAACAGGAGTAGTGAAGTGTTTTCAGAGGTTTTAGATGCATAATTCATCAATGCTCTCACAGTTAGTTTGTTTGTTTGTTTTTTTTTCTTTCTTTTTTTTCGTTTCAATAATTTAATGCAAGAACAAAATGGAAAGAAGCTATAGAAACATTAATAAATACAGAACTGGAACTTCATGGGAAACAAATTCCTTCAAAATAAAGTGGATCACATTTTGCAATAAGGAACCATTATTTCTGGCCCATTTTAGAAACAACATACATGCCATTGGTTTCCCTGCGCAGATATGTGCTTTAATGGGAGAGCCAGAGATAGTGGCTCCTTATTGCAAAATGTAATCCAAATAAAGGCGATACAAAAGAGACCAGAAAAATTCAGAAGTAGATAGCTGGATATAGATCAGAAAAATTGATAAATTGAGGCAATAAGGTGGAGCTGAAAAAGGATGAAATCATAAGTAAGATACTTGTAATGATACTTTTACAACTTGTAGTACTATCATCTTGTAATCTGACTAGTACGATCCCTTAAAGGGAATATATGTACCAACTGTAAAATAAAATAAAATAAAATAAGATTCTACAATTAGAGAGGATACAAAGCAGGAGACTTCAACCACAGCAGTATGCTACTCAAAGGGGTCAAGAACGTGAATGTGAGTGACAAAAAACAAATAAGGTTGGAGAAAGAGTGGTTTTTACCAGTTAGATTTGCAACAATTTTACTCTTGTAGTGAAAAAAATTTCAAGAATTACGGTATCTTACATCTCGTGTGGGTCGAGGGGTAACAGCTATACTTTCTAGATTATTTGGGTAGGTATTGATGATGACTAAATGACAATGATGAACAGGTGTCAACCTGAAATAAAAAAAAAGGGGGTTGTTGATATTTAGAGTATAAAGTAATGACAAAAAAAGCTAAAATAGAAAAATTGAAAAAAAATTATTGCCTGCTTCAGTTTATTATACGTAGAAATAGAAATGTAAAGACCAATCTAAACTACCAGATATCATAGCAGTCTGAACTTGATTTAGGAACCCATTAAAGAAAGGTTCTAAGTGGAAAATGTTAGGTTTGTCAGGATTACACAGAATTTCACGATTTTTTATCGATGGATCCTTCCAATCATCCACTGAAAACAAACCTGAATCCATGACTTCTCCATATGGTCTCCTAGCTCCGGAAATTCATGAAGTGAACAAGAACTTTTAGTACACATGCAACTAAGCGTGGAGTATTTGCTTATAAATTACTAACAGAGAGCACATTAACCTATCAGACCTCCACCCAGATGCTTCTGGAGTTGTTGGGAAGTTTTTCCATTTCAAACACTAGAAAATCAGATGCTTTTTATCTTTAGAGGAAAGTACATCAAAACAAAAGCTGTTAGCAGGACTAAAATTTTGGATAACTTACACAGCAATCAAGAAGCGGAACTGATTTGAAAGGCTTTTCCTATATCAACATCAGCTGAAAGTTACCTAAAATATTACTAACTCAGCAAAAGGCTACAAGCTCTTACTTAAAATAATTGCTTTCTCATATGGAAATCCACTAACTGAGTAGATCTGAATTCCAGACTTCAAGCACAACTAACCTTGAAGATTTTTTTCACTTTGTAATTAATGAGTATAAGTAGATTTGAAGATTGTTTTTCATGTTTACTCAATGGATCAATAAACAAGGTGCAAATTTCAACATTCTGATACATGTTTCATTATTGAAATTTCACAAAGAACACAATTTACCCAACAAAAATACTATGTTAACCTCTAATTAAGATACTGGCATTTTCAATTTACAATGGTCAAACGAATTTTGATTTTCCTTCTCACAAGGAAAAAAATTAGCCTACTTGAATCAAATGTGCACTTCAATGATTTTGGAAGGCTTCTTAATCAAGCGATGCGCTTTCCTCGCTTTGTGCTGTTTAAAAATTTAAAAACAAGCAACAGCTCAGCCAAAGCACCGAGATTGAGGCTGGCATATTTATGACCGCATAGACTGTTGCGATAATATTAAGTGCATGATTTGACTCAAGTATAATTTCGTTTTTCCATAAGCAGGTAGCAGGAAGCTAGAATTTACACATCAAAAAGCATTAAATATCTTGGTTAAAAGTTTTTCAACATACAAATTGTGTTCTATGCGAAATTATGATAACAAAGCATGTATCAAAATGCTTAAGTTTACATCTCTTCTAATGTTCCATTGGCTTAATGATACGCGCGGCGCGACATGGAGTGCGGGCTTCCTTCTCTCCCATCCGGTTTTCTATAAATTATTTAAATACATTTATTAATTATTTTTGTCAATCTCAAAAGTTAAATTCCCTTTTTAATTCCTTCTTTTCAATAATTCTTAATTCTCATACTCACTGGCGCCTTCCTTCGCAAGTTTTCTTAGCTTAAACAACGCATCCGCGTATTTTCATCACATGTCGCGTATGATTGCATAGCCCGTGTGCCTCTAACCAATCATGCATCACCTCGCCTTCTATGCGAGTGTCTTTGGGAAAGAATTTTCGCCCCGTGGACATACTTCCCCACGCTTTAGACTTCCTTCCCTCTATTACGTCGTTTCAGCTGCCAGTGAGTATGTTTTCCAAATCTAACTTCTTTCGGCTATCCTTTCTCTTAATAATAAGCAAACGTTAGAGTCAGGCTTTCTGCCACTAAAAGTTCAAAATACAGTTTAAATTAATCGCGCTGCCCATAACCGGTTACGGCTGCCTGCGGTCCGGGTAGCGCGGATGACTTTTTTCCAAATTTAAGTAAAGTAAATGCACGTCGTCTCTCTATATAATTAACCTAATTCGCGTTTCTAGTGACCGGTCACGACTGCCTGTGGTCCGAAAGCCGTGGATGACTTTTACCTTCCCAATTTCCCCAAGTGCGTTATCCACCTAATGGCAGTGCCTACATTACAGTGACTCTTGTTGACAGTTGTATTTTATCTTAATTTTTCTTTACATTACATTACAAGATAAGCGAGCTTAAATGATACATACAGATCTGACTGAGAGGCTGCTTTATTCAGCTGAATGAGGTCATTCATAAACAGTTCTTCTAAACTTTTTATGCTGGCATCGTCTCTGGTTGATGTGATACAAATCACTCTACATCGATTTAGAATCTTTAAGAAAAAGAAGGAGAGGAAGATTAAAGAGATGGTAAATTATTTGGACATGCTGAGACATTAGTGTGAGTTGCTAAAACTGGAGAGCAATGAATGTGATAATTATGAAGTGTATTCTTTTCTGTAGTACCTATGAGTAATTCTTCAGTAAAACTGCCAAATTCCTGATCTACTTAGTTTACAAGACATACCATTGGTTATTGGGCGATCGGCCATTACACTACTTAAAGTACTTGCTTGTGGCCAGCTTGCAGCTAGATTCTGCCCTTGCCACTAGTAGTTGAGCCCTCTCTATGTTAGTTCATGGAGCTCAAGAACCAGGAGTAATAATGCACAACGACATAGCTGACAAGAATCAAACCTAGCAAAGCATATTTCCTCACGACGCACCTCCTCTCTCCTCACCATGCCGCCTAGATTTAAATTTACAGTCAGGGTTGCCACAGAATTTAGAAAATGAAATTCCCTAACAATAATTGAAGATGAACTAGATGGTCAAAAAGACATAATTTGAAACAGTTTCCACGCAAATTTTTTCAAAACGACAAAACCCTTCTAGAGAGCAAATAAGGTGGCTTAACAATGTTTCCCTGTTACTTTCATCATTTTCCCTAACATTTCCAGGGTTTCACTGACTTTTGTAACCTAGTGTAAAAAAATTTTATAACTTAATGTAAAATGAAATTTTTTTTTAAAAAAAAACCTTTTTACATTAATTTTCAACGTTTCCTGGTATTCTGGCAACTCTGTATGGTGTTGTCATGAGGTTTTAGTAATTACTGGCGAGTGACATTCTGGTGAAGATTCTCATCTAACACAGTGATCATAGAATAAAAATTAGTAGCTAATATTCTATGCAGTGATCCTCTACAGAGGTTTGGATAAGGGAGGCGGCCACGGCACTGGCTAATCAGAACAGTCAGACACTTTGTGTGGTTCATTACTTAAGTCACAAATGGATTGCATTTTGGGAGAGGGAATCAAGGGCGTTCTAATGTCTTTAAGATTGTGCAACTGACGTTCTTTGCGAAGAGTCACTGAAACCATGGAAAAAATTAAATTTAAAAAGGTAGTTTTCGTCTTGAATTAATGGTTTATAAACAGTAAAGACAAAACTTGTTGAGATGATCAGATTATATTTGATCGGTAAAAAAAGTTGCTCAATATTAGCGACATTGAAATGCTCTTGGTTCCTTCTCGCAAGATGCAATTCAATTGGTCTTCTAACTTCTAACACATTGCCTCTCCTTGCAGGTACTAAAGTACGCACAATAAAGGCTTAATTTAAGATTCAATAGGCACACATGCTGATTTGGTGCAGGATGACCAAAGTTCTATAGGACGCCAAACTGTTGTGAGTAGCCGATCGCAGCGCAACCAAGCATACAATCATTGTAAACCCAGAGGAGCCATCCTTTCGTACCTCAACCCATCCATCCCCCTCTCCAAAAGTGAGGTTAAGCTGATATATAAAAAATAACCTGAAAGACCTCTGAATTAATGGAAAATAAGTATATTTGGATTGCATTTTGAAAAAAAAAAACCAAAAGCATTCCAATGTTGCTAAGATGGTGCAACTTTTTTTACCTTGCAAATATACCTTGATCATCTAAACAAGTTTTATCTTTACTCCAAATAAACTATAAATTCAAGACGAAAATCACTTATGTAAATTTAATTTTTGCATGACTTCAGTAATTTTATTGCAAAGAATGTCAGTTAGACAATCCTGGCAACATTCAAATGCTGTTGGTTCCTTTTTGCAAAATGCAATCTATTTATGATGTTTTCTGACCCGATATGAAGAGGAAATTAGCCGGCTATCAGTCTCTGAAAGGAAAAAAAAATAATATATGGCAGATATTCGTTATTTAACGAATTTTTTGTAACTTTCAATATCTGATACTAGCAGTTAGCTGCAAGAATCCTGTGCAATGTTGCAGCATTACTGCCTGCTCATTGATTTGAACATTGGCTCTGACAGGAGTTCAAGGTCCTATAGAAATCGTCCTTGGCCCTTACCCTCCTCCACGAGAGTGCATATTAAAAGGCATCTTCTGCTCATGAGATATCATGCAAAACTAGTCAAATTGGAGGCGTTTATTTAATCATTCGTTTGAAAAAACTTCCAACACTTCACTGTGATTCCTTGTTCAGCCAAACTCCATTGAAAGGGGTAAAAAATCAGGAAAATTTACCTTGCTGCCATCTGTCAATTGTGATTGTTTCTCTTGTTGCTTAGGAGTATATTCACACATGCATTCAATGGCTGACCTCAATCCATGGACTACCGAATATTCCATACTAGAGCCAGGTTTTGGTCTGGGTGGGACTCCAATTGATGCAGCATTCAACAGCTGTTGGAACAATGGGATATTTGTCAAAATTTTGAGGGAATTTGGTTTTTCGGGCAAATTTTGTAGAACATTCAATGGTGAAGTTATGTTGGCAATATTACATACAAAAATCACATAATTAAGGATGCCCCATCATTTACTCTTTACAGCAGCACTTTGCAGCCATGCTATCAGATATCAACTTTCCTTTAAATATACCTGAAGCCCGGACAAAAAAGTTAATACATTTTTAGAATGTGGCAGAAGATTAGATGTTTCTAGTTTTGCACTGAGAGTAAATACGAGAATTACTGTGGCAGATCTCAAGCTACGTTCACTTATTTGGAGTGGAGACCAGCGAACATCAAGGGGGTTTCTGAGGAAAGTTGTGATCCATGTACCCACAAAAATATTTGGATTGGTGACCTACTAAAAGTTTTCCTCTTGAAAAGCTCCAGACTGTCTGGACTTCCGCAGGGAAATCAAAAGGTTACTGGAAAAATTTCTTAGCATGGAATCCAAATTTTGGTCTCTGTTAAGATATACTTAGAGCTTAGAGATATGTTGAGCTTACCTACAAAACTCATTGTGAAACAGAAAAGAAAAATGACAGCAAGATTCTTTTTTGTCCTATTAACTGTTACGATGATATTTCATAATAATAATAATAATAATAATTTATTTTATTTGTAAATGCACATTTATAACGGCGAAAACAAATATGTCAAAATTAGTTAGGATATAAGAAAAAAAAAAAAAAAAGAAGGGAAAAGAGATTACAGAACTTAAGATAAATATTCTGCTACACTATACAAACACTTGGCAATAAAAAATTGTTTTAGTACATTTAGAAAATTTGGGTCCCTGTATTTGGATTTTAGGTTTGCGGGAAGTTTTTCAAAAAATATTTGGCCGCGCCTTAGTGAGTGGCTGTTCCTTGTTGCGTTTGTCATCCCAATGCTCCCTATCCTTTTGGTAGGTCTGTGATTATTAATAATTCTCCAGGAATCCTTGGACACATTATTTGATTCTTTAATCATTGACTTAATTGAATCTGACTTAACATTGATCATGTATGATTTATATTTAGACTTAATATCCTTAAGCTCTACTTAATAGCTAGATACAATTCTCTATTGAAGTTTGGCGAGTCCCTGATTAACTTTAGCTCAGAAGAGAGGTCTCTGACAGTTGCGTAGTGTTCACGCTGGACCGTTTTATTTATGCTACTTAGTCCTTGGTTGAATCTAGTCTTAATTTTTGGGAAAAAAGTTTCATGCGCTCCTACAATAAAATTAATAAAGTCAGTGGGAGTAACTCTCTGTAGATCCACAATCATATCGGAACAGCCAGCTTTCATGGTGGCCAAATTAACCGGGTCATATTTACGTGCATATTTGTAAATTGGAGACTCTGGTCTAGATGATTGAGCTTCGCCCTTCAAACTACAAAAAATTCTATGGTGATCAGATAAAGCAGTATACATTACAGAAGAAATTAGGTCTGAGGAGGGAAGATTAGTGAATAGATTATCGATTCTGGTAGCAGAATGGTCTGTGTCATCTGGGTCAATTCAGGGGTGCAGAAAGCTCTTAGCCTTTCCCAATTTTTAATTGCCTTCCCCAAAATTCGCTATTTTGCTGTAATTGCGCCTCTACATACAACAACATGCTTAGCAGCTTCCTTCCTCAAAAGTAGCGTGCTTGAAAAACTTCTAGCATATAAAACAGCGCGCGTAGAGTTTTCTTCCCTAAAAGCAGATTGCTTAATACCACATGCAGGGCGTTTGAGGGACTTCCAGCAAATAAAACAACTTGCTTGATAGTCTCCTTCCCCAAAAGCAGCTTGCTTGAAAGGCATTTGGAACAAATAACAATGCGTTTCCCTGCTCTTTCCCCAAAAACAAGGAAAAAAGAGTCTTCCCAAATTTACACAAATTTTTACAGCCTTCCCCCATTTTCATGTGAGCGTTTTGCGATCATGATTGCGTGGTCAAGAACATTCTGCACTCCTGGGCCAATTCAGGAATAAAAAATTGATTAAATTTTGAAAATATTGGGAGAGCTAGAACAGCATAGCAGCACCCATTATTCCAGGGTTGGGTCTGTGCAGAGAGAATTATTTTGTTGAATCATCATTTTTTTGGTTTCAGTGTCTAAATTATTGAGTAGAATCCCTAGACATTAGATATATATATATATATATTTGTTTGTTTGTTACGTAGCCAGTGCTATGGGTTAAACTAAAAATTGTTAACTCACATTAACTTAATATAGAAGAATTTATTGGTCGAAGCTTTTCGTCTAATAAATTCTTCTAATTTAAGTTATTGTGAGTTAACAGTTTTTATTTTAACCCATAGCTCTGGCTATCTAACAAACAAAAAATTACACGAAGTGCTACTACGATAATGTTGTACATCAACTCTTTCAATGGTTCGATATATTGGAAAGACAACAACTGCAATGGCTGAATTCTGCAAAAAAACAAGCCCAAAAAATTGATTTGTTTGCAATTCAGCAAAGCACAAGGCTCAGGCATCTTGAATTGGAAATAAAGAAAAGTCTTACCGTATGGTGTGTAAAAGTCTAACGGTCACATCCAAGATACCGGATACCGTACATAAATTGATCAAACTCGAAAGGACCTAGTAATAAAAGCAAGAGAATAACTAATATGGGCTTACATGATTAACATTCTGCTGATCCATACTCCATGAATTGAGGATGTAGGCCCGAGAATCACTTGCTATAACTCTGACCTGAAAAGAATGGTAGGTACCAAATATCAATGGCTGAAGTACTTATTTGTTTCCTATAATGTTTACGAAAAGCTAACAGAGCCTTAATGGGAACACATTCATTGCCAATTGTCATGTAATTTTCAAATGCTGTTAAAATGAGTACTTAAAGCCAGTTTTGATTAGCCTTCCTTCTTGCTTGTATTGTGTGTTACTGCGTACATCATGTAAATATTTGTACAATCATTTGCATTGAGAAGCCATTCATTTTCAGTACTAAAAGGTGTTAAAGCCTTTTCATGGTTATGGTTCAGCATATCAGTATCAGCATTCAGTGGAATTCACTTGTGGGACAGATATGATCTTTATTACTGGACACACTGTTAGCCTTCGATGCCTTAACACAAAACATAAATTTAAAATGCTTCAAGATGATGTGAAATATGCACTTCGTGCTTTAGTGATCAAGGTTTTAATGCTGAACACTCAACATCTCTACACATGTATGTATGCTAAAATACATTATAATATTTTACAGAGTGAGTTTACGTCTGATGTTGGTGATGACTTATCCTCTCTTTCATCGAGGATGTGTATTTACCTACTTGAGAAAAAAAACAGAAGAAATACTGTAACTGAGGTTGCAAGAATTAGGAATAATTTTGATGAGAGTTAAAAAGGGTATTATAAAGTAGCACTAATGCCTATCAGAATGGAAGAGCTATGGCTCTCATAGCTCAAAAATATACAAATAATGAACTTTAGCTGCAACTGAACGTCTGCGCCGGCCTGCTACTATAGACTTCGAAAGTTTCGGTAAAGGATATAATACATAGTTGCTCTAATGACCAGTTGAAGATGAGCTTCTCTATTGAGGTGGTGGACACCACAATACCCAATATTACATCGGTAGGATGTTTTGAGTGCATGTCAAATTCGAATATGTTTATTTCACTTCAAGTAGGTTTACATGAGTAACACAGCCAATTTCAACAAGATTTCATAAAAAATAAAATAAATAAAACCCACCACCCTTTAAGTAAGAACTTTTGGTGGATGGTGCAACCAAGGAAAAACAACACAGACATAATAATGTAACTATTATCGCAGACTCAAACTACAATTTAACAGAAAAAAAGGCATGTTAGAGGCTGTAATTAAAAAATGCACATTACAGAGAGCAAATTTCCACTCATAGTTAATTTTCTAAAAGAAAATAAACCAACAATGGCTTTTCATCTTTTCTCAAAATTCTTTTCACTCATTCAATTGCATTCATGGAAACTAGGAGATATTTTTGCTGCGGGTTTCCTGTTAAAAGATAAAACATAATCTGAGTCAGAAACGTTGGAATGAAGATACGAATGTTTAGATTTCAGTCATTGATAAGTTGAGAAAAAAATAATGGAGATAGAAACTATCTTCTTACCAACTTTTCTTGGGGGAACAAGTCCCACACTATCCTACAGTACTCAACAGTGGCTTCGATACTGCATGTCCACAGAGATTTTGAGATAGGAGCCAGCGGAATAAACCCTGGTGTCCTGTTCTTAGGAAAGTCAAAATCAATGTAATGTTCACAGGGAATACCGAAGTACGGCGTGTGATCCAAAACGAAAACTGTCTTGTGATTTGCTGGGTACAACTTCCCGACCATTTTAGCTTAAAATGATTGCTTGATTTCCTACAGCGTTTGTGTTTAAAAGTTACATGGTAAGTTGTAAAAAAATATTATACTAATACTTCTGACTTAGATTGTACGCTAAGAGTAAGACGAATTGATTGAGAAAATGACCAACAAAACTAGAGTCCCTTTAAACAAAACTAAAAAAAAATATTTCTTTCCTTCCGAATTCCAATTTCATCCACAACAGATTTCTAACCTCAACAACATGTAAACAAAAGACGAAAGTACGTGCCACAGACGA